>NC_136484.1:25427028-25517028 GCF_053919585.1 Euprymna scolopes | reverse complement strand
GTAAATAGTTCAAAGTTATGACTTTCTAGTTACAAGTACTTCTCACACAATCCAGAGTTTTAAAAAAAAGGAAGCAGAAAAAAAAAAATAAAACAATTGCTCATAATTTCTGAACAATTTACTCAAATGACATTAAAGTTTATTCAATTTTAGATATAAAGGTTCAAAACATTTTTGCTTTTTTTCTTTTTTTTTTAATTAAATTCTATTTAGGTATTTTACCTATTCATTGACATATGAATATATGTAACATAACAAATGCTTTAATTAACACAAGACTGGAAGAATAAAATGTTCTGGAGAAAAATAAGGTCAAAAAGAGTAATTCTAAATAAGATTTGAAAGTTGATCCTTGGAAAAACTACCCAATCTCCAATGAGTATGTGATACTTATTTTTGTGAGAGGAGAGCGTAATCTTAAACTGTTTTTGGAAAAATCTGATAAATATTCCTTGGGTTAGTATTTCGTGAATGAGTAAAAATTTTAAATACCAAGTTATGCTTAATTTTTTTTTTCTCATTGAAATTCATTGAATTTCAGGTACATTTTCTAAACACTAATAGAATGTTTTATGAAAAAAAATCTTGATTATAATAGGGTAGAATGTTACTTATGTATATATTAAGTTACTTTTATTATATTTATAAGTGTTCCCTCGAAGAAATACAAATAAATGTTTTTCATACTATTTTTGCATATTATACAAGCGAACCCTTCAACTTGACCATTTTTTTAATGGTTAACTTACAATTGATGTAACAAATTTAAGCAGCAGAAAAGTAATTTTTTTTTATCGTTTCGAATTTGTAAAAAGAAAAACAAATCATAAAGAAAAGCAAACTAGATTGATAAATTTAAAATTATAAATTGAATAATTAAATAAAATACTACACAAATTTTAATATTTAAAAAGATTTTTTTAATTGAAGAATTCATTTACTGGAGGCTATTTGTGAATTGAAGCCAACTCAACCCATATATGGTAAATACTGCTTTTATTTTTTTCAAACTGAAAACAAACTGAACTCGTTCTATGTATGGAAATAAGTAAACATTTTTATTTTCAATTTTTCTAAATGTTTTAATGAACAATAATTTCCCAAAAGATATGGCCTTTAATATTCTAACTTTTGAAAGAATAAAATTCAGTAAAGAAATGTTATTGAATAAAGTTAATAAAGCGATACTTACAGTTCTAACAGTGAAAAAAAATGCAGCTTTTCTTGAGCTTAGTAGCACAAATTAATCTTAAAACACAACGTTCGTCTATTAACTTTAATTATAGTTATAATTACATTAGAAAAATAAATAACGTAAAGGAGAGAGGGAAAGAGAGAAAGTGAGAGAAAGTTGAAATAAAGAAAGAGAAAAGATGAATGTTAGGACGTTATGAAGATATTACTTGTCATTTATGATGTCATCTATTTTCAAGTAAACATAAGATCGGTTGTTATTTTTTTTTAGCCATATATGAGCAGTTTTGAATCGTTGCTTATTTTTGTATTTCAATTTTCGCTTCCTAAGTCGTGAAGAGGAGAGAGGTTACTTTCCTTTTGTTTTTCGTCCCCTTCCCTTTGAGAGGACGTATTTTTATTTATTAAATAAATATATAAAAGTTAAAAGAAAAACTCCAATTTATTTCAACCCAGTGTGGGCCTCACCAAACAAGATAAGACTGTACCTATTTACTATGCCTCCCCACGGGACAGAGTTAGACACCAGGGTCGTTTTTTAACGTGGAGAAAAGGTACAAAAATAAAAATTGTCTCAGTCGTGAAGAATTTCTCCTCCACCGAAAGAGAACAAGAAAATGAAGTGCAGCATCTGAAGAACAGATACTACACTTTGATCTTGACCAAAGACTGTAGCTGACATTATATATATATATATATATATATATATATATATATATATATATATATATATAAATAACAAAAACAAGAAAATTGATCCATTTCTCATGAATTACTAACCTATTCCACCTCATTTTGGATTTTTTTAACAAAACCCACAATGAAATTAGAAATCGTTTCATCTTGCTTTATATAATCTTATATATATATATATATATATATATATATATATATATATATATAATTAATAATCGATGTTTTGTTTTGAATAGCCACTCAATGACAGATCTGATCAGTTTGTGTTCTTTACAAAAAAAAAAAAAAAAAAATTTTCCAATCGATTTCAAATTCTATCCAGTAAAAAAAAATCCTTTAGTAATAGACAAACTTCACCTTATTTTTCATTCAATAATTAATAGATATGATTATCCAATAAAATCGTTACATCTAAAATTGCAAAAATTAAAACTTGCTAAACAAAAAGAATGTTGTATTGAATTTTGAGATGAGGAATGTTTGTATCATTTGAATTAATCAGACTATAGTTCTTATCTTGAGTGTTCAAAGCCTAACCTCTCAAAGAAAGAAGTATTGGCTATCAAATCACTACAGTGATGATGATATAATACTACCAGCAGACATAGACAATGGATAGAGTGGAATATTACAAGAAATTGGCAGATTTAATAGGATTTAGTGGATACTATTAAGTAAAGCATCCAACTTTGAAAACAGAAAGGAAGTTATCACATATTCATAGTCAGACCAAGGACTTCATACTTTCTGCAAAATACAGGGAGCTAGTTCAGCATTACAACAAGCCATTACACCTGTACGGCCTTCCTATAAATTCATATAAACGGCATTCCATTGTCAGTGCCCGAGATTTAGCATGCCACCCATTGAGCCAATTCCTGGTTAATATAATCATCCCAATCGTAGGCAAATCCCCAGTTCGTACCCCTGGCACAGCATTCACTTTGGTTAGGCCGAGTCAGCTTCCAAAAGCAGTTTTAATAATCAAATTTATAAGTGGTTTCCAGTCATTTGTGTGTGTGCGTATATATATGTGAAGATATCCATGATTGCTTCTAGAATAGTAACTTCAAGATGATGAGGGGTTTATAAAGCATAAAAAACGATGTTTTTTTTGTTTTGTTTTTTTATATTTAATATTTTATTATATTACAAGCGGTCCTCTACTCTTTATCACAGAATGTAGCAAAATAAAAATGAAAAACATTGGAAAAAAACAGGAAACTTGTTTTGGACTGCGTTCATTCCTCACAAATTCTAAAATGTTGAGGAGACATTGTATGTTCATAGAATGAATGTCGTATTGTGATGACTAAGTATAAAGGTGAATCGGCCATATTGGATGGTATTGTAAGAATACATCGGTCAAGACTGCTTAAGAATAACAGTCAGTCAATGATCTACAGACCCCTCACACAAACACCCTCCTGATATATATAAGCAGCGTTCAAAACTTATTGCAATCACAGGATACAGACCACAACATACAAGGAAAAAAAAAACGGATACAATAAATGGTCAACTATTCCCCCTCACAGGAAGATTGATTAAGTGAAAATCTCAAAAAATGAATATTATTATAAATTAATTTTTTCTGAGGACAGAATACATGGAATGTTAATGTATCTTAGTGACGATATTTGAGGTCCACCCCAGAGTTTCTTTGTTTATTTTTATTTTTTGTGACTCCTGGATGAAATGCTTGGTTTTATGACCGAGACAAGCCAAGTTGGTTAAGATAAGAAATAATCAGTTTTTTCTTATTACTCTTGTATCAAAAATAAATATTACTCTTATATCTGAACACCGATTCCCAAATCAGATAGATATAACAAATACTAACCCAACAAATCACAGGTGATTTCATTAAACATTAAAATTAAAGCTTTGTTGTCGCGACAATTTAAAAAAATAAAACTACTGTAAAAAAAATAATAAATAATGATAAAAAAATTAATGCAAAAATAACGTTTGTAATTGTAAAAACTTATTTTGATTTGTCTGTTTTTCAACATATCTTAAATCCTACTTACAAATCTCTGACAAGAATTTTAACCATGGAGCGATCATTTTATATTAAACTTTCATATTTCTCATCTGTGGAACCCAATACTATGGGACTGCTTTCCTGCTAACTACAACCGAGTTGTCTAAGTTTAATGTCAACAAATACCTATTGAGCCATCTTAAATAATCAATCCAATCATGATGTTCCATTCCCATTAACACTTATCAAGTGATAATTCGTTATAGATATGTGTATGCTAAATTTCTCTAAGACCACAATTAGTTCAATAGGTTTTGGACATAAGTTGGGCAATATTAAATTTCTCTCTCTCTCCCACACACACACACACACACACACACACACACACACACACACACACACACACACACACACACACACACACACTTGTTGTCATCGATTTACGATCACAATACACACACTAAAAATAAGTGTTACAATGAAATTATTCTGAAAGTTTACTTTTTAATTGTTATTGAGTGCACATTTGAGCGTCATCGTGAATTTCCTTTTTCTTTTAAACTAGTGTGGGTGCCCGGCGTTGCCCGGGTGTTTGTTGGTGTGTGCGTGTGGAGGAAAAAAAAAAAAGCCTTTAAGTGAAGGCGACAAATAAAGTGATAGCCTGATAACTTACTGCAACACTACAGGGGCAGCGGAAATGTGAATGGTTGAAATTAAACGATTAAAAAGTTAAATGACACAGGTGCATAAATTTAATGAGGTCAAACATCACGGCATAGGGGAATGAAATCATACACTTAACTTTGGCTGCAAGTTGTGTATTTGTTTGTTTCCCCACAAGATGTTTGGGAAAACCAGCTCCCCATAAAAAGGGGAGTATCCAAATGAATAGCAATTGTTTGATATGATGGGTTTTCGCCACATTGATCAAAGCTCATTGCTTTCTGGACATCCCTGGCATGGGTGCCAGGAAGATGCGTTTACTCCATGTTCAGTTTCGCTTTTTTTATACGGAAAAGCCAAGCAAACATGCGGAGACCAGGAAATACCACGAAAATAGCATGTAAAAGTCGCTCAAATAAAAGATATACACAACGTCCTTTCGTAAATCGTAGATATTATAATCTAGTGAGTATATGAAAATTTCTAAGAAACAGTAACTGCCTCAAGCACCCCCCTTCAAAAGTCTTTGCCAGACATACAAAAAATGTGCACACACTAATACACATTTTGCCTTATATATATATATATATATATATATATACTAGCGGGAGTACCCGGCGTTGCCTAGGTGTTTGGAGGTGTGCATGTAGGAGAGGGTAATCCTGTTTTAATATTATAAAAAAAACACGATGTTAAAAATTGGAAAAACCAAAACAAAGCAAAAAGGAAAAAAAAAAAGGTGTAAAAGAGGACAAAAAGTTTAGGTAGGAAGACAGACTCAAACCCGAAGCATCGAGGCTAAGGCGGAAAAAAAAAAGCCTGACACATTACGCCAAAGAGACATACAATTGAGAATGGATAAAATTAAACCTTTAAAAACACTTGCAGGTGGTTTAAACTAACGTCAATGTTTTCTAGGTCAAACATGACGTCATTGTCATAGTAGTAGGAGGAGAGAAAATGAAGGAACGATTTTTTCAGTACCCCTCCTTGTAGAAAAGGGTCCAGTTTAGGATGAAGGAATTAATGTTTTTGGCCAATTTTTCAACATTTGTCGTCCAAGATCTCGGGCTTCAAAATGATACCAATCTCGTGAAAATCCGACACCTCTGTTGAAAGTTTTTGCACGACATACAAAAACACATTTTCGCTTTTATATTTATAGATAGACTGGGGGGGGGGGACCCGGCATTGCCTGAGTGTTTGTAGGTGTGTGTGAAAAAAAAAAACAGTTGCCTGTGAAAAAAAAAAAGCCTTGACGACGCGCAGTTGGAAAATAGTAAAGTGTGAAAAAAAAAAAAAACAAGTGCGCGTTTTTGATTGACGTGACGGCGATAGCTATTCAGCAGTTAGCATTTTGTGTGGGACAGTTTTTAATGAGGTCAATAAATCGGTTTGTTTGTTTTTAAAAACCTGCTCCCTCGTCTCAAAATGAAAGCTACAGTCTGATATGACGAAGTCGACATTGACCAAATGTTACTTAGCTCTCTAGAGACCACTGGCTCTGGGTCTGTGATTAGAGTAGAGTTTCGCTTTTTTTTAATACCGAAAACCGAATGTAACGCGTGCCAACGCGGGAAATATGGAATAATTAACGTTTGAAAGTCAATAAAATTAAATAGACAGGCGAGCTCCGTGGTTAACTGCGAGATATTACAATTTATAGATGATATAAAAAGTTTTAAGAAGTTGTGAAGCGAGCGAGCGCTTCTCTGAAAGAAGCCTTTTGTGGACATTGAAGAAAAGCGTACGTACATACATACATTTTCGCTTTTATATATATATATAGAAGATAGATATATAGATTACGTTTACTATTAAGTAAATATAAGTATATTATCGCCATTTCAACATTTTACAAATGATTTAATGAAAAAAATCAAAACAACTTTACTTTTTACAAAAGTTATTGATTTTATAAGTGTGAGGTTCTTTTAAATATAAAAAAAATATGTTCAAGAAGTTATTGGAAAAGATAATATTTCTTACACCAAAGAGAGACTGTCGCAAATTTATATTAGATATAATAATGCTCATATGCAAGTATTTACACACACATGTTAGTATCAGAACGAGTTAGATATTTGGAAATCACTAACTAGATCCAAAATATGGTTTCAATGCTATTCTCAACACAACGTTTCAGACGAAGTAACCTCCGACCTTCTTTGGGTGTATCTTAAATAACATCCAAGATGAGAACAGTAGTCCAAACAATCCTCATTTAAAAAATTCAGAAATATTATTCTCAACACGCTTAAAAAGTCCTCAGTTATTTCATTCGCTATTTATTTTTAAAAGAATGTTTTTAATAATTGCACCATATTATCCTTTTATTTTATCTTTTTTTGTTCATAATCAATTAAAAAAAAAAAAAAAGGACGAAGGATCTTATTTAAAAAAAGTTTCTGAGAATGTAAGCATTAAAAATTGTTTTTCTTTCATTTTCGAACTTAAAAATGGAAATAAAAATAGTCAAGAGTCCTGTTTATATTACAACTTAGAAAATTACAAATTTCTAAAATTATACCAAACTTAGAACCAAATCAAAAGCTTCTAGTTACGTATATAATAAATTAAAAAAATTTATAATCAGTACAAAATGAAAATAGTAATTTTTAATTGAACTTGATCCCTTCTTCCTACTCAAAAAACTGCTGAACAAAATGTAACAATGAAAAAAAAAACCCTATTTTTAACACAAGGAGGAGCACTTAGCATGGTTTGAAGATTAAAGTACAGAGTGGGCATCAGGTTATTCATACATGTTGACTGATGACAGATCAAGCTATTTTTCACGACTACATGAAAATGTCAATCAAAACGATTACAATTACTTTAGTCTTTGAAACATTTGATACCACAAAATAATTGGAACATATGAGTCATGAACCAGAGTTCATTTTTCAAAACAGCTTGAATATACTTTTTAAGGATTTGTAAACTTTATATCAACTTTAATATAGATCTCATTAAGCAAAAGAAATCGGTTATTATATTTAATTTTAATCCATATAAGAAAATTGCAAAAACAAACTATTTAAAACTTTGATTACGCCTATAAATAGCAAGACACACGAACGATAAAACGCTTTGGATAATTACGGATTTCAAGGGGGTTCTGCCAAAATCGTCATATTTTAAAAACCAAAGCACCTTAAGTCCTTAAAATACCACATACTTTCAAATAAATTAATAAATAATAATGTACATTATATATTTTAAGAGTTTTAAGCAAATAAAGTGCTAAAAATGTTATCATAAAACGGCGTTTTCGGCAAGATTTTGTAATGACCCCCCCCCCCCCCGATTTGAAAATGGTCGTACGCGTTTCACACCCCTTAACAAGAATTACGACAAACAAAAATAAATTTCATATTTAAAATTAATTTGATGTCTTAAATCTAAGGCATAACATTTTCAAAAGCCAATAATTATGACCCACTAACCGTAAATATGAGGGTCAAACGCCTTAATAAATAAAAATAAAAAAAATAAAAAAAAAAAATCCCTTAATCCTACCTCTAACCCTAGGTTAGAGTGGCAAGTCTCCTCTTCTTAAAACCTTTTTTAGCCCTAACAATAACGCTAAGTCTGAGTGGCGAGCTCCTTGGTAAGCTACATATAAGTGTCTAAAAAAAAAAAAATAAATAAATAAAAATCTTTCTTTAAAGAAAAGTGCACCATTTATCACCCATAAAAAATAAATTAGTCAACTTTCCTAAAACGCTAGAATGGTTTCGAAATGGTGAATTATTTTACATTGTATGTGAAACTAATCCCCACTCTAAATTCTAAAATTGTTTTTGTTTTGTTTTTATCAAGTTTTCAGGGTGTTCACACATAAGTTTCCTTAGCTCTATCATTAACCCAAAGTCAGAGTGGCAACCTCTCCACCCTCTCATAATTGCACAAAGACCCTCTTAAAATCACACATAATCGTCTTTAGAAAAAAAAAAAAAAAAAGGCTCACAGGATTTATCTCCAATAGGAAAAAAAAATGGTTAACTGCCCTAAAACGCTAGAATGGCTCAAAATGGGGAATCATTTTATATTAAATTCTAAAATAATACTTGTTTATCTTTAAAGTTTTTTAAGGTATTCACACACAATTGCCTACAAAGGTAAAATCGCATATTTTGGAAAGGTGGTCAGATGGGATGGGGGAGGGGTTAATGGAAAGTATTAATTTACAATAATACCAAAGAAATATTGCAATAATTTTTAAACAGTCCTAGATTTCGATTCCAATTATTTGTACATATAATGCATTACAATTCAGCTTTGAGTTTTTTTAAACTTTTCTTTTAATGGATACATGGTATTTTTAAGAAATTGCAGCATATTTATGTGCATTTACTGCAGATTATTTGGAAACCATTAACTTTGAGATTTTCAGTAGCATATTCTAATTCCTAGCACAAAAATACACTTACATGGTAAATTTCATTGCTAACCTTCTGTTTTAACAAAGATATAGCATTTTTACTGAAAAAGTAGGGTAAAAAATGTGATAAAACGCATATGATTTTAAAGAGGAAAAATTTCCAAACGTTTGAGGCACAAAAATAAACAGTAGGTTGTCTATAGCGCAATGTAGACTATAATGTATTGTGAAACAAGTCACTGTGGGGAGGCACATGTACCATAATGAGTTTCCAAATAGAGCAGGCAATCAATCGATTTGATTGAAAAATGGGCGATTTCAGTGTGAAACAGTCATTGATCATCATTCAATCTCGGGCAACTTCGGATCTCCCTGCTAATATATTAATAATTGTTGGTTGTATAAGTAATGAATAAATCCAGGGTGAATTTAGATTAAGGTTGAAATTTTTTTACTTTTAAAATGTGGATATAATTTTTTTTTTTTAGAAATTTTTTAGTATTTTCCCCTTTATGTATTTGTATCATAGATTTTGATAAACTCGTGAGAATTTCATCTATATTTACCCACATGCCAGGTTTTTGTTTCACTGCTTATCGAGACTTGGAGGCCAGTCTAGGATAAGGGTTAATAAGCGTTGCGTAGATGGTAAGACAACATGATCAGTTATGGTGGAACTTGGGTGGAGCTTAATTAAAGGATGGCTAAGCAGGAACTTATTTAGATTAAATTTGAAAAATGTCATGTTATGCTCAGCTGAAAAACAACCCCACCTTACGTTCCATAGATGGACAATTCTAAGAAAGAAACTGCTTGTGGAATTGTTTAGTTTTTGGCACAGATAGAGAGCGAGGGAAATTGTTGACAGTTGTTGTAGCTAGACGAGTATTTGCTGTGAATGTTATACACAAGGGGAGGGAACTATAGACTGAAGCTCAGCTGAGCACCTACCATTAAAGTAACAATAGAGCAATAGAGCTATTTTATTCACTTGTGCCATTTTTATCTTTGCTATTATTACCTATATTCTAATTCACCTTAATGTATATTATGGATCTAAACAAAAGATCATCACCTGGCAAGGTTTTTTTTTTTTATCTAAAAAGTAAGGAATAAAAATTTGTTTAAGGATAAACTACGAAGGGCGATCAAAAACGAATGCCTCTAATTTTTTATTCTGTCTGAATAGATGAGAGGGAACTGCAAATTTCATTGTTATCATGACTGAACTTTCGCATTCATGATCTGAAAGTTTCATATCGCTGTTGTAGATATTGATGGTGTGAGACTAGGAAAGCAACTCCCGCCATTGATGTGTGTCAGAAGTAGAGACATACCATTGAATTCCTGGGAAAAGTGCACTGAGAATGATGGTGACTATGTAGAAAAATAAATTCTGGAGCGCAAAAGATTGCCACTTCCGTTTTTGTAACTCTTCAACTTTTGGAGTTAAAAAAAAACAAAAAAAAAACGTAGGCTTTACTTTTGAAAGACCCTCATAACAGTTTGCTTTAAAATTACAATTATCAAAAGATAAAAGTAGATAATTTAGAACTTAGAAATTAAGTACACTGAGGTCAACTAGGTAATAAAATTTTAAAACATTAATGATCTGGCATTAATTAAAAAATTATTTTATCTTGTTTTAGATACACAAGAAAATCATTTTATCAAACTTGTCGGGCTATTATAATAGTTAAATAATTCAAAGTCAGCTCCCTACTTATCACTACTTATCAATTTATTATTTTGGCACTTGTTAAAATCCAACCCTACCCCTCAAAATAAAAGAGAAAGAAAAATCTGTATGCATACCTGTAATGGAAAAATAATATTGTACACGAAAAATCATTTAAATGGATTAATTAATTTTATTTTTATAAAGAAAATAATTTTTAAGCAAATTTGAATTTTTCTAATGCTACTAATTCACTACCTCCACATGTTAAGAATGGCTTTTTAAAATCTTGCAAGTTTAAATTATTTCGAATCATCTCCTAAGATGGCACTGCAAGATCATTGAACTCTGTTCCGTCTGCCTGCTTCCCACCGGACTACAACTTGAATGTGTTCAAGTCCAACATTAACAAATTCCTAATGAACCGCCCCCTTATGTAAACACTTTATCAAATCTCCACACTAATGTAATGTACTTGCAATAACCCTTATCCCTGAGTGGCTTCCGGGCCTTGATAAGTGGTGATCACAGTGTAAAAAAAAAAAAATCATTGTTTGCAGTTTAGCCATAAAATTTGATTTTATGTTTCTAAATTTTTTAGATGAGGACTGGTTATTCATATCATTTGGATTCATCTGACTACTGTTCTTATCTTGTATTAGTACAGTTGAGAAGAAGGAATCCAGAAGGGAATTCCAAAGTCTAGTAGTTCTGGGGAAGAAACTATTAAAGTAAAAGGCTTTCTTACATCTAGGGATCTCTACTGTGAAGGGGTGGGATTTTGCTGCTTGTCTGGTTTGTCAAGGGTATTTACATCAAGGGGTACAAATGCTTGTAGATCGTCAAAGTATGCAGCATTAAAATACTTGTAAAACAGGCAGGGATGCAACATTTCGATGGGACAGAGGTTGAAGCTTAGATGACAGTTCAGGACCTACCAGGTTGGCGACTCTCTTTTGAACCCTGTTTAGGAGTGAGAGACTAGTAGCAGATGCACCAGCCCAAATATAACAACAATACTCCATACATTTAAAATACAATGGCCATTATTATCATAGAAATGTTAATAAACTCATATTTGCCGTGTGTTATGGTTTTTTCTGTTAAATAAATAAATAATCTTTTGCACTATCCATAAAAAATATCAGCTTTATATCAAAACATTTGTTGATCAAATAGATTTCTCATTCTGTGGAATTTCCACAGGTCCTGCTAGTTCTAAATAATTTATATGATTGAAATAGGAATGAACTGAATATTCTTCTTGGTTTAGGAATAGTACATAAATAACTTGTGACCCCCCCCCCACCAACCCACTCAAAAAACACGTTTATATCTATTCAATCTATAAATAAACTTAAACTTAATTATCTCTTATTTTAATAATTATACTTCCACTATTTAAAACCAATACATTGTAAAATAGTAACAAAAAGAAAAAAATTATATATAGTTTAGTAAAAGTGGTATTTTGTACGCGGAAGGATTAAAGTTACATGACAGTTTTAAACATACAATTATCGTTAAATCTTGTAAATTACAATATTTTATTAACTAAAAAAGAACAAAAACAATACTGCGACGTTCAGAACGCTAAGTAGATTAGATAAATGTTTACATCATACAAATTGTCTTTTAGCAAAAAAACAAAAATAAAAAATAAAATAAATGAAATTCTACTTTTTTAATTATATGTAAATAGCCTGAAAAAATATCTGCAAAAACGGAAGAAAAATCTATTTTATATTGGGGATCACTTTTCTGTATAAATAAGCACTAACTTCCGGATCACTTAGTGATAAAAAGACAAATTTATTTATTTCATTTTTGGGTGGGTGGGGGCAGATTTCTTGAAATAGAGGTGTTAAGTTTTTTTTTTTCTTTTCTTGAAGGGGGCGTTTTTTTTTTTTTGGTTTTTTTTTAGGAGTGAGAAATATTTGACAAAAAAGTGTTGCTGTTTTTGTGTGTCGACATGTATTGTTTAATTTTTTTGCTTATTTGGATGTAAACAGTTATTTTTGCTTTTTTGTTTTCCTTTGCACAGTAGAGAGTAAAATTGTTTCATTTTAAGTTAATGAAAGTAAATTATTTTTTGAAGTGGGAGGTCTACTAAGTATGGCCTGTAGAGGCTACACAATTAAGGAGGGGGTGTTAATGAGCTTTTCTCGTTTGCCAGGTTTTCATGGGTAAACAAATGCACTATGGATTCATTAAGGCATCCTTTCTGGCAATACTCAAAAGAAACAAAGGCAGTAAAAGCATTCAGAAAGCAAAAGATAAAAGTCAGTGGTGCTGAGGGGGGGGGGTCTGTAAAATTTGCAAAAACTAGGCAAAATTGTAAAATACAAGCTTCCTCTTTAAATAATCATGAAGTAAAATTTGTCATCTACCGAAATATAACCACACCTTTTTATTTGTGTCTTCAAAGTTGGTAAAGTCAGAACTGCTTATGTCACGGCTGTCAGATGCCTATTCGGAATTCTCATGAACGTTAGTTTGCACACTTTATTTTATTGTAGAAAAATATGCCATTCGAACTTCGTTACCTACCTCCATTTCAAACAAATTTTATTTTTCCTATATAAAAAAAAAAAAAAAAATGGTTACCCATTCCTTTTTACCAGACATGGGTGCTTATTTATATAGGAAAGTTGTACCTCACTAATTTTTTTTTAGTCACAAAATTCATTTTTTGCAGAACTTTTTCAGATGGTTTAATCGCCTAAAAAAAAGGGCAGAATATCATTTTATATTGGGCTAAATATTAAAATAAAATCAAAACATCAATTTGTATGAATTAGTCCAAAAGCTTGGGAGGGGAAGCATACTATTATTTCGTATTTTGACATTAACAGGTTGCACTTTCCTAACGTCAATTTGGCATTTTTGAGTGAGTGAGAGAGAGAGAAAACAAGAAACTCTTATTTCATTCGTAACTCCATGATGGACAAGAAAAATCCGCTTAGATAAACATCTTCTTTAGTCATAATTAAAACACATGTTAAGAATCTTTTTTGCAAACCTAACAAAAACTATTATTAGAAACTAGGGTAAAATTGAAATTTAGAACCTAAAATGGCAGCACAATGTATCGTCTGCACTTTGTCACCAGTGTTTTGGTGAAAAAACAAAAACATCCTAAGTTTACAGAAAACCAATTACGATTCCCAATCTATTTAATAATTTGTTTATAGTTTTAATATTAATTTTTTTTCATGTTTATTTTAAGTTTGAGTTGGGCAGCAAGATGTCGGTTCACGTTACACTGGAACTTCTACATGTCAGTACAGCTTGGGAAGCAGGGAGCCGGAATGGAATTCCAAAGTTTATCGGTTCTGGGGAAAAACCTACTGGAATAGAAAGCTCTCTTACATCTAGGGATCTCTGTGTAGGGGTGGGATTTAGCTGCTTGTCGGGTTTGTCAAGAGTATTTACGTTGTGGGGGAACAAGTGCTTGGTTCAAGCCTACCGTCCTACTACAATTTTTTTTTTTTTTTGTGCTCAACACACACCATCAAACACCCGGGCACCCCCACTAGTCTATTATAAAAATCTCAAACGTTGGTTTGTGTGTTTATGTCTGCCACAAACTTTCGACACACACAAACACTGACAAAATCGGTATCGTTAAAAAGATTGGACTCTCAGACAACAAATATCCAAAAATTGACCAAAAAGATTAATTCTGTGCTGGTTATCCGAGCGGGGTTTTTTTCAAGGAGGGGTTAATTTTTGCGTCAATATTTTTGCAAAATCATCATACACCTTGCAATGATTAAACTTATTTTGAACACCCGCGGCATCACAGGTCGCCATGGGTACGGTGGCTAAACCTTGGATTTTCTTTTCATCCCTTTTCCTCTTAGCATTACAGGTTCGAGCATGGCTACTGTGGTTAATTTTTTTTTTTTTTGCACTTGCATGGGTACTTGCTGCTATTTTCATTTTTTTTTTTTTTTTCGAGGGATTGGTTAACCTTTTTTTTTTTTGTTTCTTTGCGTACTTGCTCAATTGAAACATTTTTTGTTAAGGTATGGTTGCTCAATACTCTTACGATAAAACCTCTCCACACTCGGGCAACGTCGGGTACCTCCCCTAGTCTATTATATAAAGGAAAGATGTCTGTGTGAGTGTGTGTGTGTGCATGTATGTCTGCTAAAAACTTTTGTCAGCCACAAACGACCAGGTTGAAACCAGTATCATCCCAAAGAACAATACCTCAGATGCATAATATGTGAAAATTAGAAAAAAAAAAAAATTAATTCTGTGGTGATTAACTGGACCAGTTTTTGGAAGGGGGGGGTTGCATCACTGTTTTCGCAAGTCACGCACGCATAATTAACTAAAACTGTTTAAAAAGTTTATTTTGCATAGTCATGACATCATAAGTACTCATGGGTATGTGAGAAAACTTTTTGTTTTCTTCCTCTTTTTCACGTTCGAGCCTGACCATTGTGGCTTTTTTTTTTTTTTTTTTAACAGTCGCACGGGCACTCCCTGCCATTTTGATTGATTTATTAATGGGGGTGGGGGGGGGGTCTAGCACACAGACAACAAAAAGTACTCAATATCTGGAGAATAGATTCTTCTTTTGGTATCCCTTCTGCTGAAATATCTGGTGGGGAGGTTGTCTGGTGGGATACTTCTTTTTGGGAGGCAATTACATTTTTGTGTTTTTATACATTCTTTTATTTTTGAAATTGCTGTGGGGGGTAACAATAGAAGTGTTCAATATCCTTAGTATAGCAGCTGTGTCCAAACTGAACTTAATGTCAACCCAAGCAACGCCGGGTATCCATGCTAGTCTTTTATAAAGTTTTAAAATAAAGCGTTTTTATGAAAAGCAAATATCTTTAAAATGTAAGAGTCGTACACTAAATATAAATTTAAAACTAAACTCAAATTTTGAAAATAGAAAAAATGTAATCATACAGAGAAAATAAAAGAACTTAAAACTCAGAAACTGGAAGATAAAGTATTCAATTTCACTGTTCAAAAAACGGAGTTTATAGATATTTAATTAAACAGTGGCAGCCATAATTTACAGTAGGCAGAGATTTTGCCACCAGTTTGATCCAGATTTTGACCCAATTATTATTTGACACTATACAAAGTTAATTCGATCAAATTGGTATTATTGAAAGATAAAACTTGATAAATCTATTTGAGTATCTGAGGCTCTGTATAATAGTAAATAAAAATTAAAAAGATAGCTAAATTTTTAATTAAAAAAATAAGTCTCCAGAATAAAATCTGATGATCAAAATGTAAACAATATTAACTTATCAAAGCCTAATAGCCACTCAAGGATAAGGGTTGTTAGGTGGACAGAGGGGTAACAGTGATGATTGGTTATGATGGTTTAAGCTAAGTACAAACTGATTATTTAAGAGGACGGCTCAGCAAGAACTTGAAAACAATCTTGTTCTAGTTAGTTGGGAAGTAGACCCATAGTATCGTGTTCCATAGACAAGTAGTTCTTGGAAAGAAACTTTGTTCACAAAAGTTTTTAATTTTAGGTACACAGAAATAGGAAAATTATTTACAGTGGTTGTAGTTAAACGAGTTCCTGTTGTGAATGTTTTACCATAGGTTGCAGTTCAGTCGAGCACTTATGAAAATAATAATAGGTAGAGCAAGCCTAGCAACTTCTCAGTGAAAAAGAGGCTGCACAAAAGAGAGAAGAGAACATCTTCCATTATATTCCTATGTCGGTTTTGTACGCTGTCAAATCAGGAAAGGATGACCCAAGCAACACTTCTCTAGATGTGGCAACGGTACTTCACTGTAGAACATATTTGGCCCTAATACAAGTAGAGGATTGCATTAAGGGTAAGGTACTTTCTGGAGCAGTAGAATGATCCAACCATTTTTTCAGTAACCTTAGCAAAAGATGTGATCTAAGTCTGGAGTAAAAGAGAGTTCTAGAAACTTATCAAAGCAGGGGGGTTCCTCAAGGAGAAACTCATTCATTTTAATTTGAGCAAAGTGTGGATCCGAGCATTAGTGGTGATAATGAATGAAGAGAAACTTGGTTTTAGACATATTAAAAAGGTAACCAAACACTTTTTTTCTAATTGCATGTGCTACAAGTCAAAAGAGAGAGAATCAGAAATGTCTTGATCATCAATGGTCTTTGAAGTGTTGCCATAGATGTCATAAATGTCAAATGATATTAGAATGTGATTCAAGAAATCATTGAAGATCAGCAAAAGAGTTAGACCCAAAATGGATCCTTGAAACATGCCAACATTGATACTATGTGCTTCAGAATTTTGCCCATTAATGACTACTTTCCTGAAATTATCAGAAAATATTTGACGGCTGAAAATACATTTCCAGATATTTCATAGTTAACAAGTTTGTGAAGTAAACCTTTGTGTCAAACGCTATCAAGGGCCTTTGATATCTCAAAGCTATTGCTCTAGAAATTAAGGCCTCACCAGTAGAGTCATCAATCCTGTATGATATTAGAATATCAGCTGATCTTGCAGGATGAAATCTATATTTCTCATGATGAGTAGATTGTTTTTGCTGAAGTAGTTGAAAACTTCTCGATTTATCACAGATTCAAACAATTTACTCATGACACACTAGAAACTGATTGGTTTGTACCAAAATGCAGAAGATCAATCTTGGTCTCCAGTATGTTTAAATACTGGACAGACTGACAAAGTTTTACAAGGAGATGGGAAACATTTCTCCTTTAAGAAACGATTGAACAACTTTGTAAGGATAGGAGCTAGTTCCAGTTGCAACTTTTTAATTACTATAATTGGAATGTTGTCAGTACTCTGATGCTTTGCTGGCATTAGGGTACTTGATAAGCTAGGCAACATCCTGGACAGATACATGGATGTCATTCAGAGTGTCTATAGTCTTAGAGGAAATTCAGGGAGAAGGTAGCCTTGACAGCAAAGGGTTGAATTTAATGCAAAGTTCTAAGTTTAGTTTCATCGGATGCTGAGGAAATCTTTATCGCTAATGGTTGGAATAGAGGTCGTAGGACCTTATTTGTTATTCACTAAAACTTGTCAGAACTAAACCGATACTCAACCATTCTAGATTTAATAAATTGAGCATGTTATTCTTAAAAATGTGATTTTCTTGTTTTCATTTTTTTTATTATTATCTTTATACCTGAATAGGAATACTGTACAGATCAAATTTATTTGAATACAATATAAAAAAAAATTTAATAAATTTATTATTTCGTAATGCTTCTCAAATCTCATAGGGTCTGCACTGTCGGCCAAGCTCCAACCTCTGTCCCATCGCCATAATGTTGCATTCCTGTGCCTGTTTTACAAGTACTTAATGGAATCTATACTGATGAATTCCCAACACTTGTGCCCCCACCTCGACGTACACACCTCCAGACTAATCCGACAAGCAGCAAAACCCCACCCCTTCACTATTGAGACTCTTAGATGCTGGAAAGCCTAATAGTTTCTTCCTTCGGACTGCTAGACTTTGGAATTCCCTTTCTGTTTCCCTGACTATACACACCTGCAGAAATTTTAATAGACTGAACAGATATCTTGTTGCGCAACTCCCCACATTCTCCTGTTAGATCTCAAATAGTACCCCCTTACGTTCCAAGTGAGAATAGGTCTTGTTTGGGTGGGGTGAAAAAAATGATAATTTTTACTGGATATTTTCAAATAACCGGCTTCGAAAACTGACATCGAATGTGGATTGCAACGAACAATAAACATTTACTGTCCTACTTGTTTCCTTTTGCGGATTATTGTCCGATTTGTGATTGGACAGATTTAATTGCCCACGGCCAACATCTAAATGGGTTTACTTCTGAATCTCCTTTTTAATCTTAACAGATTAGGATTATTATTATTATTATCCAATGACATCTCTACACGGTTTTAAATCGAGTTAGAAAATAAATTAAAATGTCTACTTCGAAGAAAATGTGTTTCGAACTAAAAAGCAAAGTGTATGACAAAATTCAGAAATGTACATATTATTGGAAGAATTCGAAATCTTAACTCATTGTTCTAAGTGGCGTAACAATTTTACTAAAGTTGAAAAAAAAAATTTCGGTAACCAAAATTTCTAACAATTACGCGAATGTTTTTAAGAAAAATTACAATATCGTCGCATTTTACATTTTTATTAATGTTATAAAACTTTGTTGCATTAAATAAAGCAATTGAAAAAAAGTCATTTGTTTTACAATTCTTAAATTCGTTAAATTGAGTTATGTCCCTTAGAACAAGGAGTTAAGATTCCCAATTGCTAAAATAATAAGGTTTTGTTAAATTTGTAGATTAACATATTTAGTCAAAAACCGACATTGTGTCTAACTCTGCCCCCGTGAGGAAACAAGAACACAATTTCGAAAAATTATCTCCACCCTAATTGATTCTTTTTTTTTTTTTTTTTTTTTAACAATTACAGGAAATACCCTAGAAAATATATGGGAAAATATTTTAGAATTAAGAGTAGATTAATTTCGTATATAAATTAAAATATTGATTTAAATGGATCTTCCATTTTTGGGCCATTCTAACTTTTTCTGGCTGGTAGCTAAATGTTTTTTTTTTTTTTGTTTTTTTTAACCACTAGCCCTAAGTCCGACTGGTAATCGATTCAAAAGTAGATCCCCTTCCACCAAACACACACAAAGAATATACCTTCCATATCAAGGAAATTTAAAAAAGTGGTTAATTGCCCTAAAACGCTAGGTAAAGGGTGGATGTCATTTTATGTTAAATTTATACGCGAAACTGATCCTCCACTATCTTTTCCGTCTAATCGCCTAAAAAAGTAGAATTTCATTTGTTTTATTGGGGGGGGGGGTAATCTACAATGATACCAAAATTCTATATTAAACAAAAAAAGAAGAGAGGAAGCAGATATAAACATCTTAAGTTTGGCTATTTTTCATAAATAGCAATTGAAAACCAAATTTTAATAATCCCGGAATTATTCACATGAAACCCTTAATATAATGTATTTGATAAAAATACTAATTTAAAAAAGGGGGTTCTTTGGTATAGGTTCTCGGGATTTTATCAAAGAAGAGAGTGATGTGTGACTGATGTGCAGTTGCAGTCTCAGAAGATCATTCTCCCTGGCATTATTTCCTCCTTCAAAATAGTTTATTGCCAGTCGTCAGAAACGTCCCCAAAGGAAAGTACCGACGGTCAGATTCCCGGCAACTTTTGCAACCATCCATAAGTGTTCCCTTTTTTTTTAGGGGGGGTGGTGGAAGACCTGCTTTCTGTCACGTAAAACGGACCTCGTGTTAGAGCTAGATCCAGATTTTTTGGGAAGAATGGTAAAATAAACATAGTATAAAAGAATTAAAGCTTACTGTTTTAAATCAAAGTACATTGTACTTAGTAGAAATAAAATTAAAATGTCTATGATTGGTTTTTTTTTTATCCAATTACCCGAGATTAAAGAAAAAAAAAAATGAAAATAAAACTAATATTTTTGTTCTTTTTTTTTTTTTTAATTATTATTTATTATCTTTATTTTTTTTAAGAATGCTATTAGCTAAAACCAATAAATAAATAAAAATATTAGATAATTTTTAACTTAAAAATTAAAAGAAAAATTATAAGTTTTGGTTTGCTTGTAGGCGACAAGTAAAACACAAAAATAAACAAGAACGTGCACCCAGCAGCGTTTTTACGGCCAACGTTCAACTAAATATTTTAAAGTTTTTAATTTCGGAAATATTAATCCACCTAGCCTCGGTTCTAGACTTGCAAAATGCATAGATTTTGCTCAGGACATCCCCCCGGGAACTGCCCCCACCTTTGGGCCAAAGTCATTTTAGTAATCACCCCGAGTGTCCCTTTTTCCAGTCTTTTATTAGGAGGGGGGGGGGGTAAGTATAAGAATAATGGAAATAGTTGGTTTGTTCCTTTTATTTTTTTCTCTCACTCTCTCATATATATATATATATATACATATATATATATATATATACACACACACAAGAGTGAATACTATCCTCCCAGGTATGGCGTCCTCATCGAAAGTACGAGCTATAGATTCATTGCTTGCTCGTCTGAGAACTCATCATCGAGGAAGCTGAGATGTTTGAAAGGATTGTTTTACCCGTATAAAGTACTCCCCTTTGCGGGGATGAGCTGAACTTTTATAAACTCGACCCGGTTTCACATCACGCATTGGTGAGGACTGAGGATGCACGTAAATACATCCTTATGGGCGGGGGGGGGGGGGGGAAAGAAAACGTGCAAGTAATATATTATTCTACGACATTCTCCGGTCTGTGAAATAATAATACAAATTAAAATCACCTGGCTTTAAGAGGGTTGTTTTTGTTAAGGTGTTGAAGTTAAAGTTAAAAAAAAAAAAAAAAAAATTTTTTTTTTTTTTTTTTTTTTAATTAAAAAGTGTAGCAGGATTAAAAGTGGAATAAAGGTGTGGCAAGATAATTACCTAAATTATGACAAAATATTTTTTTAATCACAAAATGAAAAAAAAAAACTAAAAGAAAAAATTAATTCATATTTCCTAATTATTTTCTGCTAATTGGAAGTGTTTGCTCGCAAATAAGTTGGTTCGGGTTCGTACGAGCTGCTTTTGGTAAGTAACAGTAGTAGAAAACAGCGGCCTTTTCAGCACTTATTCGTACTGGTTGTTATGGTGGAAACTTCAAATATGGAGGGAAGAGACAGAGGGGGTGTTTGTAACTCACATTCTAAGAGTCCTTTACTTTGTTCGGCATTGGGAGTGAGTTCAGCAGAGTCACAATTGTTTTCTTCGGCCTTCATCGTAATTGAAAAGTATCCAAATTAAACTGGCCAGGAGGATTGCACGTTGTTATTCCTCCAAGTTGTCGAGATATCGAGTTCATTGCCTCGTGATATAAAAGCAGGATGTCAGAATGAGTTGCTCTTTTTCTTTTCTTTTTTTTTTTTTTACATATGGCCCTCGCTAAAACAGACTAATCAACAACAGTCCATGGAGGATTAAACAAAATCCATTTGAAACATAAGCGATGACGCAGGGGAGGGGGCATTAATAATCTCTTTTTTTTTTTTTTTTTTTTTTTTTTTGTAAGCATTAAGTTTTATTCGGTCCAATTGTGCTTATATAAGATTTTTAACAAGATTGCAAATTTTTTTTTTTTTTTTAACAAAACTGGAAGAAAGTAGCTTGAATAACCTACCTATATCTATAACTTAACATTTTATTAAAATTTAGTGACTAGCTAATAAAAAAAAACAAAAAAAACTTGCTTCCTTAATCTAGATAAAATAAATACTTTTAAACACGGATTGGGCAAACTAACTTTTTAGAGTATTTCTGAATTTTTGAGATGAGGGTTAATATATATTTTGGGATTGTTCTCATCTTGGGTGTAATTTTGTTTTTCTTTTTACAGGGGAGTCACCACTTATCAAGATCCAAAGGCCACCCGAGAATAAAGGTAAATGAGTGTATGGTGGTCATCGGGATAAAAGCATAGTAATCGGTAATATTGGGTAGAATTTGATTATTTAGGGTCCGGCTCAGCCAGAACTTGTTTACATTGGACTTGAAAACAACCATATTGTAGTCAGCTGGAAAGCAGGCCAGTGGAAAAGTTCTACAGGCGAGCAGTTCTATGAAAGAAGCTTTGTTCATGGAATTTGCGTTTAGATTTAGGCACAGATAAAGAGTGGGGGAAATTGTAGATATTGGTTTTAGCTAGGATAGTGTTTTTTATGAAAGTTTGGCAAAAGGGGAACCATAGATTGAAGCTCATACGAACATTTGCCATGAAAATAACGATAAAGCTGAGGCAGGCTTGCAATGTCCTTTCTGTGGGAAAGAAGTTGCAGGGAAGAGAAAAGGGTATTATCTACTGGGTTTCAAAGCCGATTTTGAACTCTATCAAGGCAGGATAGGTTGCTCCGAGGAGCTCCTGCCCAGATGTGGCAAAAGTACTCCATCCTAGGACGTACAGGTATAGAGAATTGCATCAGCAGTGAAATATCTACTGGAGCAGTAGAATGATCCAACCATTTTCCCGGCGATCTTGGCAATGGATTTTATGTACGTATTCCATTTCACATCAGTACTGAAGGTCAGACCCAGAAGCTTGTCTAAACATGGTGCTTCCCCAAGACGAAAGCCATTTGGGTGAAGACTAGAAAGAATTTTTCTTTTTTTTTTTCCAAAAAACCATATTCATTAGAATGCAAAATATGTGATGTACTTATGAAACGGAAAAAGCGTTGTGTCATTTCCATTTTTGTATTAATTCGAATCTGCATCGATTTGGTATAATATTTCTAAACTTTTTAGATGAGGATTGCTGCTAATGCTGTTTGGACTACTGTCTTGGGAAAGAGGGTTAATAATATGTATTATTTAGATTGATACACCTGAAAAAGGTCGGTGGTTACATCGACCGAAACGTTGTGAAAATAACATCCAAAATGAGAACAATAATCCAAACAATTTAAATTATACATTTTTATTAAAATAGTTAAAAAATAATTTAAATTATACATTTTCAATTTCATTCCCAGTTAATTAAAAAGCAACAAGATTTTACTAACTGGAAAATTATTAGTTTCAAAGGGCTAACGGAGGAACTGTTTGCTTTTTGAGATATTTTTCTCTAATAATCAAATTTAATTTACCGGCCAATGAGACAAGACAGGAAGTTTATCGACACATGTACTCTTAAAGAAAGAGACTGTTTTGGAAGACATTTCTACCAAAATTCCTTTCTCATGAAGACATTTTCATTTTAAACGAAAACATTAGAATCAGAATGTTCTAGAAGATTGTGAGAGTGCCTCTCAAGAAAAGGACTGAAAAAAAGAGGTAAAAATATTTTTAAAGACCCCTTTTTACATGCTTCTATTCTTTCAGGTTTTACAAATCAAGTAAAACTATTGTGTATGATTATTTTAAAAGAGACACTGTATATTATTTAGAATCTTTGGGTTTGTTTTATAATCCACAGACATATGTAAAAGTGGTCAAAAATTTAAAAAAATATAACAAATAAATGTTATTAAAGGCATGATAAGTTACTCTTCTATCTATCTGGAAAATGTTTTAGTGGTTTTACTCACTTTAAAGTGTTTAATCGGTTCGAAAACGATACAGTGTTTATCGATATATGTGAAAAAGGCAAATGGCAGCAATATATGTCATGGTGACATAGATTGGGTGGGTTTCTAACAGTATTTTGTATAATTTTTTTTAGTTTTAACTCATTTTTCCAAGCTTTATATATTTAAAAGTTAGCTCATCGACATTTGTCTTTTTCACATATATCAATAAATATTGAATCATTTTCAAACCGATTAAACGCTTTAAAATCAGTAAAACTACTAAAAACTTTTCCAGATAGGTAGAAGAGTAATTTGCCTTAGATAACATTTATTTGGTATATTTTTAATTTTTGACCACTTTTATGTACGTCTGTGGATTGTAATATAAAGCCGAATCTTTAAAAGGTTTCACTGTTGGAATGTATGACATAGCGGGTGAAGGTCTGACCTTCAGTAAGATGCTCCAACCCTAGCTAGAAAAAATATGAAAAAGAAAAGAAATGAAAAAAAAATAATGTTGAAAAAATTGACATATCAAGTCAATGGATGTTAACCATTCTTAGATGAGTGGCAGTTTGTGCTTTAAAAACAATAATTCATCCAGGGAAATATAACCAACAAATGTCAGGCTATGGGGATGGTCAGACATCCGTTTAGCTTAATACTAATAAAATATTGTTTTAATATACCACCCGGCATAGTTTGCCCAAAAATAAAAACTAGATTCTACTTTTTATGGCGATTACATGCAAACAGTTGAAGTTCATTATAGCCACTTTTACTTGGCCAGACACGAGTATTTTCTATCATGGTCTATTTTTTTTTGTCGTTTTTTTTTTTTTTGTGGAAAGGAGACAAATAGTCGCTAATTTCAGAATTACAAATCTAAAATATTTTTAATTAAAAATTTCCCTCACCAATTTATGTTAAAAAAAAAAAAATAAATAAATAAATAAATGAATGAGTAAAACAAACAAATGACTCCACCCAAATTTTTCCATCCTAAAATTGAAAAACCATTTGATTATACATCTTGATTTACCGCTAATTAACCAAGAAGTGCTCATTTTACATTAAATAAGGGAAAATAAATAAAATGAGCCCTCATCTCTAAATCTAAAATATTAAAAAAAAAATTTTAATTAATTTTTATTTTATTACATTTTTATTTATTTATTGATTTATTTTTTGATATTTTTTTAGGCTGTTTACATGTAATCGGGGGAAAAAGGTAAAATTTTAAGTTTTTAAAGGAGTAAACTTTGTCGGATGCGAGTAAAAATTTATTACAACAACAGTTATTAAAAAAAAGAAAGAAAATATACCAGAAGTTTGTTAAAGTCCCTATTCACTTGCCTCCCCACAAGGGAAAAATGAGATGCATGACTGGCTTTTAATGCAGACTCTATATAGGAACATAAATAACTGCATAGTCTTTTCAATATCCTCTCCCCTCTTGAAAAGAAAAAAAGATATACTTGAAAGGAAAAGATATACTTGAAAGGATAAATTTACAAATAATGCACAAGAGCATCAGAAGTGTAAGATTGATGTTGGTAGTCATCCACCGCCTTATCCTACTCTTAACTAGACACAGATACTACACTTTAATCCTAGTTAGACAGTCTGGTAAATAGTAACTACAAAATCATGGAACAGTAATTGGACAAAGTTGCCAAATTAACTAATATCGTCTATTTCCTATGGTGTGCCATGGCTCAAGTAAGTTAATATATGTGACTACAATATTTTCTCAGTAGAAAAAATACTCCCTTTAATTTCACACGTCTAAATGTAAAAGAATTCTTTATCATCTTTCGAAAAATTAAAATGCAGTCATTTTAGTTCCAGTTTTATAAATCCCTCAGCAATTTCTTTCAGAATTGAAACAGAAAATAATTATTTATGTAATAGTCGTCTATCTCCAAAACGTGGCCATTGTACTTTATTCTACAACTTCAGGACATGCAACTTTAGTGGAATTGCCTTCTATTTTCTGAGGCCAAGCTCAACTAGGTTAATATGCATGTTTAGCAAAATATAATTTACTACAAAGTATGCTACAAAATTCTAGTGTTTTTTTGTAATATTGAAAAGCAGCAAAAAGTTTAAAGATTGGCCAATATTTTAAAACCTTTAATTCTGGATTTTTATAAATTAACAATTTCCAGCAAGGTTAAAAAAAAAAAACTGTTAAGTGTTGAGACATTATGTTGAACAGAGTGCAGTCTCGATACTGAGTGTGAAGTAATTTCCTGTAACAAAAATGGCGGCTGAAAATCAAATGCGGTTCGTGACATAGCCAACGGCAAACTGATTGAATCCAAAATTTGACAATTTTTATAGTAACTTTGGAACATTTTCATTGGTGGTTATAAAAACGATTGCCGAAATCATTGGTGTCATACCCCCCATCACTTCGTCTTTTGGTTGTATATGATATTCATTGCGCTGATACTGTTATTATTATTGTTATATATTGTTAAATTTGTTATTCCTCTTTCTTCTCTTCCCCCGTTGTTACCCTTTTAAGTCCCGGATCTTCGCGTTTTTTTTGTTTTTTTTTCTCATTTCCCGTCGGCCATGGCATCTGCCAGCTGTGAGCCGTCGGAACCTGTCAAGGAAAAGCAAGAAGAGGAGAATGCAGTCTGGAAGAAGCCGCCAGCAGTAAAAATAGACGTAGAATCGTTTCTTGAAGAAGCCAAGAAATGCATAGAGCATGTCACCACGAATGGCATCAAGGTGGAACAACTACGGATGGATGAATTTGCCAAAAAGACAATTTCACTTTTTGTCATCGACAGAAAAACCAAGAAGCTGATTAGATCGACCAAAGACACCGTAACAAAGTTAATTGCGACTGTGGGAATGAGAGCGGAAAGGATAACCAAGACAAAGGGCTACAACACCTGGGCAGCCCTATTTAAATCTCCAGAAGATTGTATTAAGCTCTCGAAAAACGAAATCATCACTCCAGAATACATTCTGAGGATGGAATACCTGGGACGGAAACGGACAACCATTTCCATATTCGAAGTCCCAGGTGTAATACCAGGGGAATATTTGGCGGCGTATTTACTGCAATACGGAGACATCTCTGGAGTAAACGTCGACCAGTACAATGGTGTCTGGTCGTTTGATATTTTGCTGAATAAGGAGGCATACTATAAGATACCATACTACATCGAGGCACAGGAGGAGAAACTACCTATAGTAGTGGCAGGAAGGCGTCCGGCTTGCTGGATATGCGGAGAAGTGGGGCACTTAATGTATACGTGCCCCAAGAAGCAAACAACGACGAGAAACCCAAAAAATCGGGTATTACCACATTTAGAGCCGGGCGCACAACCTGGATTTAAAATACCAGAACCGACAGATAAAACTAATCCTCCCAGTCTATCAACTGACGAGATCGAAGCAGTTTATAACACCGAAGCTGCATCACCAGAGAAAGGTGAATGGAAAACCGTACCAATCAGAAAAGCAGCATCACCAACCTATGCAAAATCCTTAACAAAGGAACAAAAAGTTGAAATATGTTCGAGCAAAGACCCCGGAGGGAATAAATATAAAGAACTACTAAAATTAAAAGAATCTCTCGATGAAAAACGAAAAGAAAAAATACACGTTCCCTTCCCAGAGTCCCTGTTCCCGGAGAAACCTAACCCAAAAGAAAAACGTTCCCCCCAAAAAATTCCAGCCCCAATAGTTTCTACACCCCCGACTAGAGGGAAAAATATGACCTCTCTAGGCGCTCCTCCCAAAAAGAGAAGCCCGAGACTTTCCCCCTTCTGCACTCCTGCTAACACGCCTCAAAGCACTCCTCCCCCTTCTCCCATGAAAACAGATATGCCCCCTCCCACTCCGACAGATAAAAAAAGGCAAAGGAGCCCCTCTTCCGAGAGAGAATCCCGAAAAAAAAATCTCCCCTTTTTTTTACAGGCAAAGCAGTTTGTCAAATCTCAACCGAAAGAGAAACTGTGATGAAGGCACACAAGAACAAGGAATATAAAAATTTGCTAGCCTTAAAAAATATAAAGAAAAAGGATACCACTAACCCCGAAAACTTCCCCAAAGCCCCAAGATTATTGACTGTAGTAAGGCCCAGAGCAGAGGCCAGTGGAGTGTGGACAATGATGGAGGAAGCAAATAGCGCTTTTAATTTGTTTCCTCCAGCCGTTTTTTTCAATGATAACGACATACAAAAAATGAAAGAATCATGTATTGGACGGGTCCCTATCAAAATGCATCCATCATTGTATAGGGCCATTAAACTAACCTTTCCTCTTGACATCGGCGGTTTGTCCCCTGACGGGTCAATCACCACTGAGATGACCACTGGATCCATGGGGACAGCTGTCGGTGTCTTGACACCGTCTATGTTTGATCAGGATTCCCAACCCTAAGTAGCTCGGGATGGCTTCTTTAAGATTAGCTAGTTTAAATGTCCGAGGGTTGAGGGACGCCTCTCGTAAACTTCGAGTTGCACGCGACCTTCAACGCCTTGGTGTGGATGTATGTTGTCTACAGGAGACTCACTTTATTCCAAATGACTATCAGGATGTGCTCCTTAGAGACTTTCAGCTCTACTCAGCACATTATGATACCCACGCAAGGGGGGTTACCTGGCTAGTTAAGCGCACTCTTGATGCATCGTGTGACCCTATTTATGCAGATCCAGAGGGAAGATTGCTCGTTCTGGATGTTACCGTAAAGGATGTGGCATTTCGTTTTATTGGGGTTTATGCGCCCAATAACCGTACTGAGCTAGTTTCCTTTTTTCGGCGAATCGAGCCTTTCATGAATTTGTCTCGCCGGTTAGTTTTAGCGGGAGACTGGAACGCGGTCCTGGATCCCGAGTTAGATCGTGGGGTTAATACCACAAGGGATACTAACCAGAACCGGGATGCTAAAGCGTTTCGTGACTTTGTCGACAAGTTTGATCTTGTCGATAAATTTCGGAATGAAAAACCCGGGGATTTAGCATGGACTTGGACAGGTAGATGCGGCTCCGATCCGGTGCAGCTTTCGAGTTACATCGATCGGTTCCTAGTTAGAAGAGTCGACCTAGGGCTTTTAGACTGTCCAAGTTTTCATAGTATAGTTTATTCGGACCATAGGCTTGTCCGGGTTCGAGTAAACTTAGATAGTGTTAAACCTAGGATGGCTAGTTACTGGAAGTTCAACACGTCGTTGTTCAATGTGAAGGACTTCCGGGAACAGTTTCTAACAATACAGAGGGAATTGACGGGGGCTATCATCGGGAATAAGTGGTGGGGCAACCTTAAAAAAGTCATTAGGTCCTTCGCTGCTGATTTTAGTCGCCGGCTCAACCGTAGTTCTAGAGCAGCGAAAGTGGCGCTAGAAGATAGATTAGAAAGGGCGGTGGAGGAGGGGGATAGTGCTAGCTATACTATAGTTAAGGCTGAACTGGACTCCTTGGATAACAGAGAGGACCAGGGATTATTAGTTAGGGCTAGATTAAAAAGAGCGCCAAACGAGGCAACAAACATGGCCGCGTCACTGCGTGCGGAGGAGTTTCGACGTTCTGCAGATCGACACATCGCCAGTGTCACATTGCCGGACGGACGAACCGTAACTTCAAACGACGGAATCTTGGAGGGTTTTCGGACTCATTTTCAGGAGCTTTTTACCAAGGAGCCCGGTCTGACTATTGAACAGTTTGACACCTATTTAGCCGACTTTTCTCGCCTGGAGGCGACCGAAGCAGCTAGGTGTGAAGGTAGCATAAAAGAGGAAGAAGTCATTGAGGCCTTGAAACAGGTCGGGCTAGACAGGACCCCTGGGATAGATGGTCTGCCCTACGAGGTGTATTTGAGGCTGTCGCCCATTTTTATTCCTTTGCTGACCGTACTTTTTAACTCCTGGTATAGGAACGGGTACATACCTCAGTACTTTACCAGGGGGATCATTAAATTGTTACGCAAAGATGAAAATGGAGGGGATGGGATAGGTAATTTCCGGCCCTTAACGATGTTAAAAACAGAGTTAAAGATTTTGGCCAAGATCTTAGCAAATCGTCTGCAGATTGTCTTACACCGTCTAATAAGTCCCGAACAGACTTGTTCTGTTAAGGGCCGGACGATTCAAGATAATTTGCACACGATACGCTTGATCGTAGAAAAAGTCGACACAGAAGCCGCGCTGATTAATTTAGATCAGTCCAAAGCATTCGACAGAGTAGACCATCATTACCTAGAGGCTGTTCTTCGCTCGGCTGGGTTTGGTCCCCAGTTTCGTTCTTGGATTTGCCTCTTGTATGCCAACCCCGGTGCTATGGTTGAAGTGAATGGGGTGAGGTCGAAACCCTTCATGTTAACAAGATCGATCCGTCAAGGTTGTCCGTTATCCCCAATGTTATATGTGCTGCCGCTTGAGCCATTTTTGCGCCAGCTTCGGGTGAATCCGGTCCTTCGCGGGATTACTTTGCCAGGTGGCTCTATCCCGGTAAAGTATACCGCCTATGCTGACGACGTGACGACGTGATTAGAGTCGTTGACATAGAAACAAGTCGGTATGCCAAGGTCACAGGGGCCATAATTAACTACGTTAAGTCTATTGGCTTACGTATCGGTGCCTGGAGGGGTATGCCCCTTCAGGGACCCTTTGGTTGGGCTGATGGGCCATGCAAGCTACTCGGCGTCTGGTTTGGCCCCGGTCTCCAGCTGGAGAAAAATTGGTCGGAGGTATTGGAAGCGGTCAAGGTCGCATCTCATTTGTGGGCCTTGAGAAATCTGTCTTTGAAGGGTCGGGCGGAGGTATGCAATTCTCATATCTACCCCCTGATCCTTTACCGTCTATCAGTACTTCCACTCCCGGAGACCACACTAGTTGATCTGGTGCGTGCTCTTTTTGCGTTCTTATGGCGCGGAAAGCAAGCCATGGTTACCCGGGAGGTCTGTTACCTGCATCCGTCTGAAGGCGGTCTGGGTATGCCTAGTGTAGAAATACGTAGACACACTCTTAGGCTGATATACCTGGATCGAATGTGTACACCAAGTTAGGGAAACGGTGTCTTCTGGATAGAAGACACTAAGAAAGCCTTTCAGGCTTTGGAGAGTGTGCATTCGGCTGAGGGGGAGGCACACAGGTTGCCCCGAAACGAGTGCCCTTTCTATCGCGAGTGTCGGCAGGCCTTGAGATTTCTTCTACGGGTCAAAGAAAGCCTCTCTGACACCCAGCTGTTGTCTCGCAAGGCGCTATATCAGGCGTTAGTGAGGGGATCCGTTCGAGATGAAAAGATTGAGGAGTTCGGTTTTACGAAGGAGGAGCGCCGCTTAATATGGCCTTGGGCGCCTGGGTCGAGCTGCTTCGATAATTACGAGGCATCACTCACCTGGCTGGTAATACGAAATGCTCTCTGGGTCGGCAAAAGACTTTACGCAGCGGGTTTTACGGGGACACCCAATTGTGTCCGATGCGGAGAATGGGAGGAAGACCTTGATCATGCTTTCTTCCACTGCGCCATCGTTCGACCGTTGTGTGAGTTAGTTGAAGGCTTCACGGTTCGCATGCTGAGCGAGCGTTTTTTTGTGCTGGAGTCGGTTTCCCCGTGCTGCAACTGGGCACCGACCATGAAGAAAGAAGAACGCTATGTTTTTCTGTGTTTACTAGCAGTTATGAGAGGCGTGATTTGGACGACGCGACAGAAGGAGGTTTACGGAGATGAGAACTTCACTGCTCTCCAGCTTGTCCTCATTTTCAAATATCGATTGAAAATGCGAATTAAGCTGGAGAAGGTGAAACTCGCTCCTGTGAATTTCAACGACAGGTGGGTGAAAGTTTCGCGACTGTGTAAAGTGAATGGAGCTAGTCTTGAATTTCTTTTTTGAGTGGCTTAGGTTTTTTAAGGATTTTGGGTAATCTGATCAAACATAGACATGCATCGGACCTCCTAGAGTAGGCTAGTTAGGCATTTTTGTTCGATTTTTAACTTAGCTAGAGTATGCATGCTGTCATCGCCCCAATCCCCTTTTTGGTTTTCCCTGTCCCTCGTTTTTTTTTTTTTTTTTCTTTTTTTTTTTTCCCACTTTTGGTTCGATAACCCCCAATCCCGGCCCCTTAGGTGACGGATAAACTGTTTTGCCAGAGATGTAGGCCATTTTTGTTGTGTTTGAATAAAGTTAGTTTTCGTGGGACCTACATCTTTTCGACTGACAAAACTTTTTATCCGCCACAATTAGTAGTGAGGGGGTTCTTTTTACTAACCACTTTTTATCATTGTATATTTTTCATCCGATTTTGTAAATAAGATTTTTATCCCCAACCCCCCACATCATGTATATATATTTGTAACTTTTGGGTTTAAAGTAGGATGTCCACAGAGTGATTTTGGTATTTTGGTGAAAGAGTCTAGTTAAGTTAACGTTATGTTAGTTAGGTCAACATTAACCCCCACCCCCCTTTTTCGGCCTTGTGCCACATTTTTATTTGTATTTTTGTCAAATAAAATAAATATTTACCCCCATCAGAAGTCCATTGTGATGGGATGTGTCTCCTAGCTGCTTTGGTTGCAGGGAGACCGGGTAGTACATGTCAAAGATTCGTCACTTGACACTCAGCCCAACAGATGAGGGGCCGGGAACCGGCCCAGCACCTGTTGGACTGAGGTACGCCATCTGGGTAATACCTAGGAGGTCCACCCTCCCAGGCCTTGCCACCGGGTTTTCTAGTGGGGCAAGTTTATCAGTTGTTTACCACGAAACACTGTTTCGGGGATATATTATATATATATATATATATATATATATATATATATATATATAAAATACCTATGTTATACGTTTGAAGCCAAATTAAAACGCAAAGATTTTGTAAAATAAACATTTATTTTAGTGTCAAATCTGTTGAGTTAAAACAGAAAATGGTGGTCTCCTTGCAGCTATGTCGAGCCCCAATAATAATAAAAATCGAAAATTTAACAAAATACTATTAAAAACAATAAGTGACAACAATCATGCAAAAATGTTTTACCAGTAGTTTGTTTAATTTTCTTTGAGTGATTATCGAATCGAAGCTGTACATGACTGCAATGAAACCGTCATTTTTTTTTTCCGTTGTAACTGTCGGATTCAAACAAATTAATTAATAAAAATATCAAAGTAAGTAGAAGAGAAATTGTCTTTAGTGACAGTTATTTGTTGTATATTTTTTTCACGTTTTTGTTTTGTTATCTATTGTAAAAATGCTCAACTCAACTCCATGTGAATTCCAAACGAATTTAGTGCACAAGTAATAGTCCAATTAATATTAAAAGAGATCAAACACAAGTAAGGCTTTAAAGGGTCCAGCCCTGGCCTTTGCAAATTGTTAAATGTCAAAATTACATTTTTAAGTAAAGGGAGATAACTTATGATTTTCTTTACGAACACAATTTGGTTTAATCAGTCTGTTAAAGATTTCTTTATCACTCTCATGTTTTTTTTTATTCAACATTTTTTAATGTCGTACACGTCTACCAAATATACTCAACTTTTTATGGAAATTATAATAATAAAAAGTAAAAAAAATGTAGTAAATATTTAATTTTTATTATTTTTGTAAGCATTACTAAAAAAAAAAAGACTTGTGACGAATTCTCTCCCTTTTCACTTCCCCCTGAAAAAAAAAAAACTTCCCTTAAGCCTACTATTAACCCTTCTTGGCATTTTGGCCAAGATCAAAGTGTAGTATCTGCTCTTTAAATGCTGCACTTCCATTTCTTGTTCTCTTTCGGTGGGGGAGAAGTCCTTCACGACTGAGACAATTTTTTAATTTTTGTACCTTTTCTCCATGTTAAAAAACGACCCTGGTGGTCTAACTGTCACGTGGGGAGGCATTGTAAATAGGTACTATTAACCCTAATCAGACATTTCTACTGAAGTTCTTTGGTGCGCTATTCTGTACAGTATACAAATACTTATTAATAAATTAATAAATAATAGCAATTCAAAAGTCAAAAGTAATTGGAAAGCATAAATAATAATCAAAAATTAAATTTCATTTATAGTTGATTTTAATTATTTTGATAATGTCAATGGGAAATACAGAAACATGTCTACATTAGATAAAAATTTAATTTTTTTTAATTAAAAAAAAATTAATTAAATAAATGTAAAGCTTAAATAAATAAATCAGTGAATTTCTTTTTAAGTTTAAGGTAAAATAGTTGTCATAATATTACCATTTCTTAGGAATTTATTTATCACCCTTAAAAATTTGTGATACTTGTTTCAGAAGCATCAACTTCAGATAAAGATTAAACACCAAATTATCAGATGATTAAAATATATATATGTATATATATATATATCAAAACATTGTTTAATTTTTAAAGCGGTATCAGACTGCCATGTAATTTTTATATAATGTGATATCTGCTTGATATTTTGAGAAGACATTACACACACCGCAAATTAAACACTACTCATCAACATGAACAAGTAATTTCTCCCGCTTAGTTTTATTTTTAAATACATAAATGTAATGTAAAATTAACCTTCAACTTGATTTTTTTATTTGTCTTTGAAAATACTTTGGTAGAGAATATTGAACAGTAGGGGGGGGGGGTTCATTTAACAATCTTAAAATTTGGTCTTTAATAGGTGTCTAGTGTTGCCGTAGCAGAGATTGAATACACTACACAGGTTTGTAGTGTACCTATTTACAATGCTTCCCCACGGGACAGAGTTAGACACCAGAGTCGTTTTTTAACGTGGAGAAAAGGTACAAAAATAAAAATTGTCTCAGTCGTGAAGGATTTCTCCTCTACTGAAAGAGAACGAGAAATAGAAGTGCCGTATCTGAAGAACAGATGGTATTTATTTGCTCCCCCACCGAGCAAATTAGGCACAAGGCCGATTTTTAATGTGAGGAGTGAAGGGAGGGGGAAGGGAAAAAGGGGACCAGCTCCCGAGAGGTGGGAAATGGGAGCTGGTTAATGGTCAGGCATGTGGGGTTGCCCCCACATCTGGTCTTTGCTAGTCATAGCTAGTCATAGCTAGTCATAGCCTGCAGTATCTGCCGGAACAGATACTACACTTTGATCTTGGCCAAAAGGCCAACGTAGTGTACCTATTTACTATGCCTCCCCACGGGACAGAGTTAGACACCAGGGTCGTTTTTTAACGTGGAGAAAAGGTACAAAAATAAAAATTGTCTCAGTCGTGAAGGATTTCTCCTCCACTGAAAGAGAACAAGAAATAGAAGTGCAGCATCTGAAGAACAGATGGTATTTATTTGCTCCCCCACTGAGCAAATTAGGCACAAGGCCGTTTTTAATGTGAGGTAAAAACCAGCTCCCCTTAAAGTAGGCAAAAAGGGGTCACTCTGGTTACCAAAAATAATAATTGTCCCAGTATAGAGGGTTTCCCCTCCATTGACTGGTACAAATTATCTTAAGTGCAGCATCTGTCGGAACAGATGGTGCTTATTTGCTCCCCCACCGAGCAAATTAGGCACAAGGCCGTTTTTAATGTGAGGTAAAAACCAGCTCCCCTAAAAGGGGTCACTCTGGTTACCAAAAATAATAATTGTCCCAGTATAGAGGGTTTCCCCTCCATTGACTGGTACAAATTATCTTAAGTGCAGTATCTGCCGGAACAGATACTACACTTTGATCTTGACCAAGGCCAACGTAGTGTAATTCAAATCTTGTCAGTAGCTGAATATTTGATGCTTCACCAGGGGTATCAAGGGTATTTTTTATCATGATGCCATCACTAGATGGGATGCCTACTACAGCTTAAGAGAGTTCCATCTACCCTCGAGAGAAGGAGAGAATGTGCCAGTTTCTCAACCTGGTATTTTACCTCGCAGTACATACAGCGCCTTACCTTCCCAAATGGTCACCCATCTGGTAATGGTCAGACTCAACGGTGATCTGGTAAGAACCGGTATGTCAACATGATTGTGTCGTTAATAGGAATAGCTTTATAATACTCTGAAGATTACTAAAAAAAATGAATCACAGTAAACTAAAACGTTTTCTTTTTAATTTTCATTTATGATCTGAAATGAAAAATTAGTGCCTAATAACAAAGAATAAAATAAAAAAAAAAAAAGAAAAAAAAAAGCAATCAGAGATATAAATTTTAGATTGGGATGAGAGAATCCAGCTTGGGAGTTTTAATCAATAGTATTCTGAGAAATATTTTTTAAAAGTCAAGGAAAAATATTTCACTATAAAATAAGTTGGTCCAGAGGGGGAAAAACTGACGTTTTTATTATATATATAGGGGCGAACTATGGCACACAAACCCCAATCGACTTCAATGCAAAAAATACAAACAAAAGGACATGTATCAGTCAACACTGGTTCACCTCGACATTTTCATTCACATTGCCTCTGTAAACAACAAAAGCGCATTCTTTGTTTATACATTTACACAACTTTAAGTTTGAATAGATATTTGCAAAAATCTGCTCGAAAATTTAAAAGTTTTATAAATACATAAATGCACTCTACATAAAAATCAATCTCGGTCACAAATAATAATATAACTCATTTTTATAATTATTTTAATTAAAAATATCGATCCAAACTTTAATTAAAGTTGTGTAATTATATAAAAAAACGTATTTTTCTTATTTACAGGGGCGATGTGAATTTGAAAGTCCAAGTAAACCAGTGTCAACCGATACATATTCTTTTATTTTATTATTAGAATCCTTTGAGATGAGTAATTTGTATATTTATTTTATTTACGGACTGTTATCCTCATCTTCATAGATGTTTCACGACGTTTTGGCCAACTATTCTTTTGGCGTTAGTTAGGTGGTTAATCGCAACAGGATAGGAATGCAGTCATAAGTGTATTCTCAGTAATTACTGCCTTCCATAATTGTTGTCTCACCACGTTTTGGCCAAAACGTTGTGAAACAACAACTAATATACAAATAAATAAATATACAAATAAATGAATATACAAATAAATAAATATACAAATAAATAAATATACAAATAAATGAATATACAAATAAATAAATATACAAATAAATAAATATACAAATAAATAAATATACAAATAAATGAATATACAAATAAATAAATATACAAATAAATGAATATACAAATAAATGAATATACAAATAAATAAATATACAAATAAATGAATATACAAATAAATAAATATACAAATAAATAAATATACAAATAAATAAATATACAAATAAATAAATATACAAATTAATAAATATACAAATAAATAAATATACAAATAAATGAATATACAAATAAATAAATATACAAATAAATGAATATACAAATAAATAAATATACAAATAAATGAATATACAAATAAATAAATATACAAATAAATAAATATACAAATTAATAAATATACAAATAAATAAATATACAAATAAATGAATATACAAATAAATAAATATACAAATAAATAAATATACAAATAAATAAATATACAAATAAATGAATATACAAATAAATAAATATACAAATAAATTAATATACATGTTCTTTTGTTTGTTTTTTCACATTGGGGTTGGGGTTCGTATTCCATGCTTTGTCCATAAGTTAAATGCTAAAAAATAATTTACAAAATATTTTTTTTAAATATTAAATCTAAGTAAAATATAAAGATTCTCTTTGAATAAGAAAATTTATACATTTATAAAAATTGTAGAATTTGAAACGTTAAGTTTTTTTGTTTTTTTTTTATAAACGATTTTCTGCAGGTATATATTTAAAATTATAATAATTACAATGAAAAGTGTAAAAATATATGGAAGATCATGACATAAGGTAGCAGTTTCAATTACAGACACAGAATCTTCATTATAATAAGATCAGAACTCACTATGAATTATGAAGTCAAGAAAAATTTAACATCTGCTTCATCACTCGATGTATTGATTTATTTACACAATGCTATTCAGTACAACGGTACGATAGAAATCTTAGCATGCATTTATTCCCTATTCTTTCAATATTTGTTGCATTATTGAGAATAAGATGCTATCGAAGTGAAAATAAACATCTGGATGGAAGGTATGAAAAAAAAAAAAAAAAAAAGATTTTGGAATGGAAAAATTTTCTGAAAGTAAAATACTTTGTTGTAGACTCATTTTGAACCGTGTTATCCAGGGCATAGAAGATGATACTAGTTTGATCTTCCATTCTTCTTTTCTCTGATAAAGATTATTATTGACAAAGGTTTTTATCAAGTTTAAGTCCAACCACCATGAAGGTTTTGAAGCCTTGATGATAATCACAAAGAATGACTTTACAGAAAACTAGCTGTCTGAACAGAAATAGTCGATCTGTTGGACCATTGTAATTGTATTGTCAAGATTTCTAAATAGCATAGCAAGTGCTTTGACTTTGAAAAATCAGCTTGTAATACAGAAAGTTAATAAATGCAATAAATGAAGTGAATTGGTTTCATCAAGTAACAGTGCTACACTATCTCCCTATGTGATACTATGAACGCCCCCCCCTCCTCAGAGTTTGGGGACTTAGGAAGTGATCCATAAACAAAGGAAAAAAAATTGTCAAAAGTAAGAAGAGAGCCATGAAAATGATTAAAAATGGTTCACTAAGGTGCACAAAGGCCGTAGAATGAATATCGAAAGTAGGATATGTAGTCAGCTGAGAGTGGCCGAATAAGACAAAAGATTTGGACATAGAATTTCTGATCTTGAAGTCAACATATTTAAAAGTTTTTAATTTATAACAGTTTTCAGTTGACAACAATTTGTGGCTCAGAGCAAATCAGATAGAGTTTTAGCAGATGAGGAGATGAACTGATCAACAAAGATGCATCAATAAACATCTATCAACAGAAAACGTTTATCAAACACATTCAAGACACAACTGATTTATACACAGTGTATCTGAGTTATGTTTTCTCTTGTGAGTTTGCATGGTTTTATTTTCTTATACTTGTGAACCAGTGTTTGCACCCTCAACAATCACCAAGATGACATGACCAGCATAGAAAATCAAGAAAACCACAGCATACAAGCGTTGGGGACATTGATCGATGATTGAGAGGAACAGCATGGTTCTCCACTTATTTTGAATTCTTCTATCGGAGTCTAACAGTGTAGCTATTCTTCCTTATTCTGTGATGTCTCTGCCTAGATCCAGTTATCATACCAGTCAAGGTTTACCTTGGCATCATTTTGGCAACCTAGGGTCTGTCCTGAACAATCAAACCCTTGTTTGCTAAGATAAGGATTGATCTGGCTGAGTTCTAAGAGGTTCATCCTCCCAGGTATTAACTTCTTCTTAAGGAGAGTCGATTAGTTTATTGCCAGTGAACTGAAGCACCCTTACCGGAAATCACTGAAAAGTTTGTTCTCTAGTATTTTGTATATTCTAATGTGCTTCCTTGGGAAAGCTGCCCCCCCCTTACACACACAATAAAATGGCTTTATATATTACCTTGCTGCAATGAGAAATGGGTAAATAATACTCTCTTAGTTCAACCTTTCTTCGATTGAATTCTAGCATTGTCTCATATTCATAGGCATGTTTTCAACCATTAAATTTTTCATTCTGGATATCAAGTGCATCTCAAACGGTGAATTTCCTATTATTATTTTGACCCATGTATATAACCACACTGTTATTGGACATTTAAACTTCATTCAGTCTCAATTTCCGACCTCTGAGAATGTGTCAGGATTTCCCTCCATCATGACAAAGAAAAAAAAAAAACTGTCTATGTCCATGAAGAAGAGTATTTTACTATTTGAAAATCTGAAGAAAAAAAAAATTTCAATAAAATAAAATGCCCTTGAAAGTCAAATCACAACGCAATATCACGAAAATAACGGAGCTTACACCCCCCCCCCCTAATAATAATAATTTCAATTTTAATAAATAGATATGTTTAATAAAATCATTTTTTTTTCACTTGTCTGGTCTTTTCAATTATTAAATTTTAAATTCTGAATATCAAGTGCTTCTCAAACAGAAGTTTTCCTATTATCTCTATATTTATTTTTTCTCTTTCTGTAAATGGAAAATTATGGAAAATATGAAGTGTGGCCAAAACAAAAGACTGAGAGTTAGATGAAGAAACTAGAGACTGAACTTTGTCAATGCCTTCCCATCGTCCATACAAACCACCAAACTCAATATAAAAGTAATCAATAGAATGTTGAGCATGTTTCTTGTTGTGCTCATCTGAATACAAGTGTGTTTCACTTAGTTTCTGTTTGATATGTGATAATAATACTTTTCCACTTTTCCTTTGTATTGCCCAATGAAGCATTATCATAAAGATTTTCAATAAATCTTTTTTTTTTATCTCCGTTTTGTGTACACTAAATTGCAACATAACAACTTATGTCTGAAAATACAAATAAAGTTATAACCTACTTTTGGTGCCAAACTGAAAGAACTTTATTGTTCACATTGATTATTTATCTAAATATATTACTAAAATAAATCAAAGAATTACATCAGTAATTTAATTTTTCATACATAAAATACAAATGCTGATGAACTTAAAAATAAAAAAAAACATTGGCCTTTTAATATAAAAAGGAAGCTTTTTTTTTCCAAATTCATTTCAATCAGTTGTCCAACTTTCTTTCTCATTTCCCCCATTTAAAATAGTTTCGTTCAGGGGCTGAAAAAAAACCTTTGCATGACAGGATTGAAGTATATACAAATGAATACACATTGATCTTTATTTTAGAGTGGTAGATTTTGTTTCAATTATATAAACAAGTAAACTCTCTGGATCTAAATTGTTCATTATATCTATAGTTTTTTTTTTGTTTTTGTTTTTGTTTTTTAAGGTGGTGAACTTGAAATTAAAATAAATAACAGAAAAATATTTTTATCATACAAGTATCTGGTTTATTCCAAAAGATTCATTTTTGGCATTTATAATTTAAATACGATTTTGGACATATGGCTTATGCATACGTGGCATAATCTAGAGGTCCAATTTTCACAAATAGGACAGAGCATTAAATTTTGGCAAGCATGCATTGAATGTTTACTTACAAGTAGTCTATTCTGTGTGGTTTATCAACATGGACTTTACATATCCCCAAAGAAAATAATCTACTGGGATTAAATCGCACAAATGAAGTTGCCAGTTGACAAGTTAGTTTCATGAAATTATTCCTTCATACGTTTCAAAATGATTTTCAAATAAATTTGCACAATTTGCAAATGCTGCTTGGCATCAGTCTCTTCATGAGTCAGCTAAATCAAGCTGAACTCAAAATAACAGAAGCCAAATCTGCAATAAAAAAAAAAAAAGAAAAGAAAAATAGAGTTGTCAATTTAAAGTTTGTCGCCTCTAAGAAAAAAAAAACCCACCCTATATATGTATGTTTGCATGTGACCTGTGACTTTTGTTTTAATGGAGAACATCATTTTTTTTGCTATTTCATCATTTATGACATCATAAAGAATATTCCGGGTGTATTCCACCTGCTTTAGTGGATGCTTAATTGAAATTATTCATGACTCAAATCTTTTATAAATTTCACTTTAGCAAAAGTCAGTACTAAGTATCTCGAAATAATTTTCCTCCTTTAATTTTCATTTAAACTTTTTAGCCTAAAAAATGACAAAAATGTATTTTTAAAGAAATACATGAAAAAGTTGCCCTCGAACAGGTCACTTTCACTTAAAGAGAAGTAGATAATGATAGTTTTAGACAACTGCCTAATTATTGTTACAAAAAGTAGTTCTGTTCAAAATAGCACTTACGCATATTGTTGTCAAGCATGTAATTTCGTACCTGAGGCTTGAATAACATTTTGGCGCTTTAGCTGTACAATGGCTTGATCAACTTTGAACACAATCCATATTAAGAAAAATATCTTTGTGAACACATGGACGAATAACAAACTAATTATTGGTAAAACAAAAAAATCATTTTAGATGAGCCCCCACCCTCAACCCAACCCACCGGTAATAAAAGTTTCTAGGATTCAATTATTGTTTTGTCTTCAGTATATTTTTTTAACTGAAAAATTCCGGACTATTAGTATCGATACTTTTTAAAGTTTCTTAACTTGTTAACAATTAAATTACATTAACAAATTGAATCATCTTTTTTCCATTTTAATAATTTCAAATTACTTGATCTGATATAAAATGTTGTTGGTTCCAAAATCACCAGAGTTATCTCCTCTTAATTATACTGGCCAACAAAAAGAATGCATTCTCCAGTCTGGAAGTTAAAATATAATTCTGCTCATGTTAAGAATTTTTTTTTTTTTTTCTTAATTCCATTTTACCCCAAACAAGGCACAATACCACTTTGAAGTAGGGGGCTACTATTGGAGACATAAACTGCAGGGATACTATGTAGAGAAATGAGTAGCAAAATGTTTGTTCGCATTATACTTGAACTGCATGTCAGTACAGTTGGGAAAGCAGAATCCCAGAAGGGAGTTCTAAAGTTTAGAAGTTCTGAAGAAGAAACAATTGGAGCAGAAGGCTTTCTTACATCTAGGGATCTCTATTGTGTAGGGGTGGGATTTTGCTGCTTGTTAGGTTTGTTGAGGGTGTTTACGTCAACGGGGTACAACTGCTTGTAGTTTGTCGGAGCATCCACCATTAAAATAGTTATAGAACAGGCAGAGAGATGAAACATTTCGTCGATGGGACAGAGGTTGAAGCTTGGATGACAGTTCAGGACCTATAAGGTTGGCAACTCACTTTTGAACCGTGTCCAGGAGTGTGAGACTAGTAGCAGATGCACCAGCCAAAATTTAGAACAAGATTTTCTTTTTTTTTTGGCTGACATGCTAGATACAAAACAATTCTACGTACATTCAATTGGATGCCATTTTGACATGCCTTTCATAAACCGTAATTGCAATACTTTTCTGGTCATAGCACCAGACTCCCAGAATACCAAAACAAAGTAAATCACATATATATTATTTGTACTGATCGGACTATTGTTAGCATCTTCAATGTTATGTGTGCAATGTTGCGCTCAGATTAGCCTTCGACCGTTCTTAGGCGTGTTGGTTATTGTTTTTTTTTCTTCTTTTTTTTTTTTAAACAACAACCAACATATCTGAGGATGGTCGAAGGCAAAACTAACCGAAATGTTGCACAAATAACACTCAAGATGAGAACAATGGTCCGATTAATACAAGTAATATAAACACTCAACCTTCATCTAAAAAATTCAGAACTTTTAAATCATATAAACTTGTGCGTGTCTCTCTCTCTCTCTCTCTCTCTCTCTCTCTCTCTCTCTAATGACTTTGACAATACTTGTCTTTATTGTATTGGGATTTTACTATATTTTTTCTTCAATACTAATATTCTTCTTTTTACATGCTCATATTAAGCACTAACTTTATGCATCATGTTTCGGATATCTCTCTTCTGATCCTCATGAGTGCACTCAAAAGAAAATAACACACAAAATGACGATCATGTTTTTTTTCTTCAATTTTTGCTCGTTTTGATTAGTATTCTTTTCCGTTCTCTTACCATACCAGTAAGACGAAAATAAAATTAAAATAACAAGAAACAAACTGCTTTAGCTTGTAAAGTATTCTTTTGACTGAACTCTTTAACCCCATTCCCTGATCTATTGACCATATAAATCTATTGACCATATAAATTCTATTGACCAACTAAAAAGACACTTTTTTTTTTAGCTGTGAATTTTGCAGGAATTCATTTCGATTGTTGTCATTAATACATCACTTATGACTAACATCCATATTACTCATAGATTGTTAATGTCATTCCAAAAGTAAAGCCTCATATTTTTTTTTTTTACTAAAACAGTCAAAGAGCTATAAAGATGGGAGTGGTACCAATAAAACAAGCAATCTATTGTGCTCCAGAATTTATTTTTCTACATAGTTACCAACATCCTCAATCCACTTTTGTCAGCAATGAACGATGGCTGTGCATGGGCATCTTGAGCACTCTTTGTCATTATAAGGATCATTCCAAAAGTACAGTCTCCTAGTAATTTTTTTTGTTTTTAACTAAAAAAAGTTAATAAGCTACAAAGACGGGAGTGGTACCAAGCGACCTTTTGTGCTCAAGAATTTATTTTTCTACATAGTTACCACCATTCTAAATGCACTTTTGCCAGGAATTTAATGACACATCTCTGCTTCTGATATTCGTCCATGACAGGGGTTGCTTTCTTAAGAGTCTCACATCATCAATATCTGCAACGGATTTAGGCCATTATTACAATGGCTTGCTTCCGGTTGACTGAGGTACGGTTTGGTTCGATGCTAGGAAATCCATCCTCCTCGCCCTTACTTTCTGCCTTTGAGAAGAGATTAGTTTATTGCTAATCATCTGAGGTACCCCTACTAAGGAATTCTGATAGGGCTACCCAGGTATTTTTTGCAGGCACTAGTACTTCAAATCCCTCTGACTCTTGTGTCACATCATTAGCGTGAGAGGAAGATAACAGACATGTTACTCATATTTCTACAACATGTTTGACAGCATCTCTAATAATGTATAGATCCAATTTCTTTGTCAGGAATAGATTCCTGGGTTTGTGTGTTTTTATGACATGCCAATCTTTTTTTTTATCATTTTATGATGAAATTGTATTTTTTCATACAAATAGTTTGTAAATTTATTTATTTTGTAACTATATGATTTGTAAACAAATAGTCTGAATGATATATTTTATTTAACCCTGTAATAGAAGATACTACTCACATAAGCGGCATTGCCTCTGTTTAGTCTATTAGGTGACAGGATCAAGGAAGGAAAAAGAAGAAAAGTTTGTAGATGAATTTTGTACATATATGTGGCATTAATTTGCATACGAGAAGAATAGTGGATACAAGAATGACGAATTGAAAAGGACGGAAGTCAAATATTTGACAGCTGAGAGAGAGAGCATAGACATTCAGAGTTGGTGTTGTGAATTACAGTTTAAGTTAGAAAGAGTTGGTATGAATTGCGACATTGGTGAGAAGGAGTTCTGACATTTTTTTTTTTTCCATTTACAAACCTATAAATGTGACCCTGACAGGCACTACCACATCGGATTAAAATGAACTCGAGAGTAATGGCAACTAATGGTTGTCACCACATTACCAAATACTCCCAAATTTGGGCTTCTCTATCAGATATAATTTCATGTCATTCTAAGTACGATCAAAAACAGAGTCCACTCTAATATAGTATATACAATTTTTTTTTAATCCATCTTTATCTTTTGTCGTTTTTTTACTACACTAGCAGTTCAGCCGAGGTTTGCTCGGGCCCTATGTACTGTTCATATATATATATATATATATATATATATATATATGTATATTAAGAAGTTTGATTCATATCCAGGTAACCTACATCTAAAATTTCAAGTGTCTGATGGAAGAGTTTGGTAGAGTCTGCAAAGGTTAACTCTATTTACTTTGACCTCTTGGCAGCCAAATTTTCACCCCAAAACTGATTAAAAAGCTTGCTGCATGTCTGAATACACTTTATGTAAAATTTAAAATGTTTAGACCCAAAATTTGCTGAATAGTTTGCTGGAGACCGCAAAGTCAAATCTTTTGAACTTTGACCTCTTGGTAGCCAAATTTTCGGCCAAAAACCGATTGAAAAAATTACCCTACGTCTTAATACACTTTATGTAAAATTTCAAATGTTTAGACGAAAAATTGGTTGAGAGGTCCCCTTTTGACCCCTTAACATTTTATGTTTTGGGGCTCAAATCAAATTAAAAAGTTTGATCCATGTCCAAGGAACCTACGCCTAAATTTTCAAGTGTTTAAACCCAAAATTAGCGGAGGAGTTTGGTAGAGTTTTCAAAGGTCAAATTATTGAACTTTGACCCCTTGACAAATTTTTGGCTGAAAACCAATTAAAAATTTTTTCCAAATCTCAATACCCCTTATTTCAAATTTCGAATCTGTAGACTGAAAATTGACAGAATAATTTGGTGAGGAAATGTACACACACACACACAGATAGACATAAACACACAGACAATATCACATTTATAGATATACTAGCATTTCAGCCCGGCGTTGCCCGGGTGTTTGGATGTGTCCATTGACCAAAAGAGAAAAAAAAAGTGGTAGTAGGAAGGCAGACCCGAACCTGTACCGCGAAGGAGGAAAAGAACAGGTAAAAAAAAAAACCTGACGTCCTTGTGGTTACGACCACCGCCAAACCTGAAGTGAATTATGTTAACATTTAGGCTAGACAATCATAAAGAGAGGATAACTTTAAAAAATATCGGCAAAAAAGGCGACTCCCCCCCACCCCCGTAGAAAAGTGCCCAGTTGAAGGTGAAGATATTAATGTTTTTAGCCAGTTTTTCGATATTTGTCGTATGAAAGGTCGGACTTTAAAGCGATACTGATCTTGGTAAAATCCGTCGCCTCTGTCGAAAGTTTTAGGCAGACATGCAAACAGACATACATACATACATTTATATATTGGTAACTAAATATTTTCGATCCAAACAGATTAAAAAGCTTGCCCTATCTCTGAATACCCTTTATGTAAAATTTTAAATGTTTAGACCAGAAATTGTCTGAGTAATTTGCTAGAGACCACAGAGGTCAATTTTTTTAAAACTTTGACCCATATTATGACCCCTTAAAATTTATTGTTTTGGGCTAAAATCGAGTTATTAAGTTAGATCCATGTCCAAGGAACCTATATCTAAAATTTCAAGTGTTTAGACCCAAAATTGTCGGAGGAGTTTGGTAGAGTTCTCAAAAGTCAAATCATTGAACTTTGACTGCTTAACAGCTGAAGATTTTCCCAAATCTCAGTACCCTGTATATCAAATTTCAAGCCTGTAGACTAAAAATTGTCAGAGTTATTGCATAGGGAAATGTACACAGACAGACAGACATGTTCACTTTTATAGATAGATACGACAACAACAATTGTATTTACAGGTTAAATCATGCATGTTGAGCTATTTTTTCCTCACGCTCATAAGTCATGTATTATCTGCCTTGTTCATTTCTGATGGCACAATACTGATTTCAACTTTTTGATCAGGTCTATAAACATCCATAACAGACATTTTATAGGTATCGCTGAAATTCTCCTCTTTTCTCTAAGTTCAGATGTGATGTAACTCTCGCTTCTCTTATTTTGTCCTTTAGTCCTCACATTCCAGGTCGGATATTTCTGACAAAGAGGGAGGAACTGCTGTTTTTTGGGTTAGAATCTATTTCATCTAACACTTATCGTTAGCAAGTTTTTGACCTAGTAGTACTATTTTTTTTAAACTCTTTAATCATGCCTCATCTTGGGCGATTTTCACTTAAAAAAAAAAAAAAAAAAAAAACACAAAAACAAAACACAAAAACAAAACACAAAAACAAAACACATTGACAGTTTTCATCTCAAACTCTCGTAATCCTCATTTCAAGGCCAAATTGATCCCGTTGATAACTGCTTCAAGTTGAGTCCCATCAATACGGAAGACATCATTTCGTAGCTAAGCAGCCATTTCTACAGTGACACCTAATATTATGCTGTTGGCATCTTACCATACAACGGCTTTTTTACATTTGGGTATGTGCCAACTATGTCTCACTGGATCATTTTAAGGATTGCTGACCTGATCTTTGGTGCAGAGTTCAAGTCAAATCTCAGTCTGCTAAGGTAGTATGCTTGACCTTTATATTTAATCAAGTGATACTGCCATCATTTCTTGGGCATAGACATAGTTTTAGGTCAATAATTATTTGAGTACTTTGCATCTGCCTTCATTTATGTATGGTATTTTCCAGAGGTGGGGAGTTGGATTCAGAATTTTTTGCAGGATTAAGAGTTTTTTGGATTTTTTTTTTTTTACAGACACCAAAGTTGAATGTCAGCCTCTTTTTTTTTTTTTTTTTAAATTTTATTTTTAATTGACTTCCAATTTCCACCCTAATCCAGATAGTGTCTTTTTAGTGAACTGGATATTCCCCACATTAAAAAACGACTTTGTGCCTACCTCAGTCTTCGTGGGGAGGCAAGTAAATAGGAATCCACCCACCTTTGATTATTCCTCACACTGAACTAAACTGAAGTTCTACATGGGTTGAACCGGCTTCCTCAAAAGGAGAAAGTTCCATAGGAATATGAAATTCACAAGCGGTTTCCAATCACATGTAGCTCCTCATCCGGGAAGATGATGACGTTGGGTTTTTGCAGCTCTTGTAAGATGTCGATATCCTCCTATATATATATCTGCTTTCCTAAATGGTCACCCATCTTGTACTGGTAAGAGTCACACAATTATAAAAAAAAAAAAAGTAATTATGTCAATGGTAGTATAAAATTTAGCAAAAATCTTGCTAGGTTTTATGATTGTACACCTTTATTAAATCATTCCTCAATGATGTAGAATAAGTGACTAGAGTCTGCAGCAAAAAGTTGCATTTATGCTTAATTATTTTTTTGCATAAAATAAATAAAATGTTATTGTTTCATTGTTTTGAATTTGTTTTTAGTATTATAAAAAAAATATATTACTACATGAAATATTTATTGACTTTTTTTTTTTTTTTTTTAAATGAAATAATTCTTTTATCTGACATTGTTTGCTGCGGACATTGAGTCACCCATTTTTCTGCATCATCCATTTCTCTTGTATCACATGATTTTTTTATGGTCAGATGTACAACATTCAAATAGACTCATTTAGACAATCATATGAAATATTTTTATGAATAAAGAATGAAAAATGAACAAACCAGACAATCATATCAGCTGACAAATTCTAATGTTTTGTTAGTCAAAAAAATATTGTAATCACTTTCAAAACTATCAGAAAAAAAAATGAGTCTTTTAAAAAAAATTATTACTCTTGTTATCAATATAAAAAAAAGCTTTTTTTCTTTAAAGTAATTTCAACGGTAATAGAAATAATACAAATGCTACATTTATAATCATTATGTATTTAAATCATTTATGCATAGCACCCAACTATTATGCAATCATATTTTATGCATCTGTTTACTAGAATATAAGCACTTATTTAGTTGGATACTATGCATAAATGATTTAAAAAACAAAAGTTGAACCCCTACCATAGCCATAGGAATACCTTGTTTAAATCATATTGTACACTAAAAGGCCATCAATTATATCAGGCTATATATATCTAGAAAAGTGAGAATGTGTGTGTGTGTGTGAGAGAGAGAGAGGACACTTCTCAACCTATATACTCAATGAATTTTTGATCTACAGACTTGAAATTTGGTATATAGAATATTCAGACATGTGGAAACTTTTTAATCCGTTTTTATAAATAAAAAAAAAAAGGAGCTAAGTGATCAAAATTGAAAAATCGGTATGTGGGAGTCATTTTATCGGTTTTCTGTTTCATGAATGCGTGTGCGTAAATAGTTCACATTACAGATTACTTATGTTAATAATAAGTAGTTTGAAAACACCTTTTAAAGATTGTGTCAAGCTGGTTTAATGGTTATCATACTTGACTCACTGTCTTTAGATTTTGGTTTCAATCTCAGCTTGAGAATTTTTTTTTTTATTTAGAAGTGAACAGTTTAGAAAAAAACATAATACTCGCATGCACATGTCTCAGTTTCTGTATTAATTGAAATATAATATTTATGTATATTTTACGACCAGGCAACGCCGGGCAGCCTGCCAGTATATCTATAAAAGATAAAATGTGTGTGTGTGAGAGAGAGAGAGAGAGACAGACAGAGAGAGGACACTTCTCAACCTACATACTCAAAGAGTTTTTGATCTACAGACTTGAAATTTGGGATATAGGATATTCAGACAGGTGGAAAAAATTTTAATCTGTTTTCATCCGGAACAAAGGGTTGCTAAAGGGTGAAAATGGAAAAAAATGGTACGTGGCAGTTGTCAGATTTTTATGCTTGTCAACTGCCTCACAACTGTGCATGCGCAGTTGTGAAACGCAACAGCTTCCTTATGTTAAAAATAACTGCGTTTGAAAACACTTTTTGTAGATCGTATCAAGCTGGCCTCATGATAGACTCACCGACTTTAGGTTTTGGTTTCGATCTCAGCTCGAGTATTTTTTCTTACTTACAAAAAGTGAACTGTTTAGAAAAAATATAATACTCGCATGCACATGTCTCGGTTTCTTTCTGTTTTTATTTACTTCATTTTTTAAAAGGAATTTAACGTTACATTTAATACCAACGGTATTTCTGTTTATGATAAATAAGAAATCTGCATTAATTAAAACATAATATTTATGTGTATTTTATTATCGGGCAACGCCGGGCGGCCTGCTGGTAACGAATATAACTGTTATAAAGATGCAAAATTAGTGTTCTTGATCGACCTTCAGTTGAGTGTGAAATCTTTTTTGTCAACTTCTCTACTTGCAGAGGGAAACCTATTCAGTCGTTCACAATTTTGTATTCATTTGGGGGAGAGGGAGCAGGTAACTTACACCTCAAGTAAATCGGGAGGGGGGGGGGATTTAATCATTCGCCACTTGACCAAGAAACGAGTAATACCAGTTTACATGTTAGCAGTAAGAAATGGAGTTTTACACAATACATAAAAATAATTAAAATAATAATTGCTTCTGCATGTATTTGGATTTCTATTTAAGACTAGCAAGGGTCGGCCAGTGTTGCCCGGTCGTAAAATATGCTTAAATATTGTATTTTATCTAGATTTCGCATATATCATAACAGAATCAAATATCGTTCGATTATTTCATATGATATTGTACCCAATATATAGTCATGATTTCAAGAGTAAAATAAATAAGTAAATAAATTAAATAAAATTGTGACTTGGATGCTATCAGTCAGAATTGGAACTGAAAGCAAAATTTGAAACCAAAAACTGAAGAGAGGCATACGGACAGACATAGCAAGTTTTATAAATGAGGTTAAAGGCTCCTTCAGTCTTGACAGACTATGGATACACACCGTAAGGGTGCCTGTGCATTAAATTTTTGTGGCAAGAGATGCGCAATCTTCAACCACACCTCCCCTGAGTTGACATTGTTTAATACCAGTGGCAAGTGGAGAGTATATATGTACAGGACGACTGGAAACAATGCAGAGATAAGCGGAGAGCACGTACAGCGCCTAGAATTCCCAAATGGTCACCCATCTAATACTAACCAGGCTCAACGTTGCTTAACTTTGGTGATCTGACAAGAACAGGTGTGTCAATGTGATTATGCCGTATAAATGAGATTAGTTTCAATATTAATTGTTCACAATCCAGGTTTTCGAATGACTTAAAAAAAAAAGAAAAAAAATGTTTGTATCACACAAAATGAAAAAACATTAAAAAAATTTGTACTCGTGTTGCGTCAGACAAAATTAAAAGAATTTATGTGACCGAAATAGGAATTCATTCTTGAAAAATTATGATATACTCTTAAAATCGTTGAAAATGATTTTCAATACATAAAAAAATAATTGATCAATTTACATAGCATTTTGGAATATGACATTTTTGTTCTGTGATGAGTACGTACATTATAATGATTTTTCTGTATTGTTTTTTTTTTTTTTTAATATATTGTCTTGTAAATTTATTGCATAACATTATGAATATGGGAATGTAATAAAAAATAAAATAAAAAAAGAATTGTTGGGTATCGAAACCTCTATCTTACTGTTAATAGCCGTTCATGCTAACCATAGCTCTATCAGGGTAAGCATGCTGAAAGCGTTGTAAATTAACTTTCTTTTTTTTTTTTTAATTTCTTATCAGTTTGTTCAAACAGGGGATGGGGTGTCCTACCGAATGCCAACAATTCACCGGTTAACTCAGATATTCCAACTGAGACATCTTTTTACGATTTTGACTGTCTCTTTAAGTACAATTGTTTGAATCTCTCTTACACTTGGTTCACCGAGTATATTTGCCAGTCCAGTTGCTCCTATATTTACTGGAATTATATTTTCCTAAGTTTCTTTTGATGCCATGACTAGGTATTTCATTATCTTTTCCCTCTCAACTTTGATTAGTCCAGCATGATTGGGAACACTCAGGTTTCTTCTTTCTCCTCCTTGCCCCATGTCACTATGTCAGGTTTAATAGCTCCATTTTCTAGGTACATAGCTGTAGGAATTGCATAGTCATAGTGGATGGCGCATAACTTATTTCCAACTGTTGTTTCTGGTGTATATTTCCAGAACTTGATGCTGCATTCGATATTCAACTTTTTTACAGCTCGTCCAGGGAAATATTTATGCGTTCCATTGTGTTGTGTTGTATGTGCCAGGTACATCGACACATGTGAAAAAGATGCTATGGCTAATATGATACTTATACTGTTTACTAAGTTGTAATTTTTTTCAATTTTGACCCCTTTGCAACTATTTTAACCGGCTAAAGACCCATAAAAAATGTCCCACAAAAAATGCAATCATTTGAGTCACCGCGTGCTGCTCAGCGACCTCCCATTTCAGAGGAGATAGAGTTTGAAAAAAAACAAATGGAGACAGACAATGTGCTGTATAAATGAGATTAATGTAATAACTGTACACGTTTGTCTAACTTATGCATTTCATTGTGTTGTGTTGTATGTAAGTTATATTTATCACACTGTTCAAGCAACAGAATGACATAATATGGGTGGGAGGTTGGGTATGTCACTCATTTGGCTTTGCCACCAAACTGAATTAATACAAGATATGCATTAAGGTTTATATATTCATTTGCTATTGACATTATAAAAAAAGGAATGGATACAGAAACAAAAATCTTAGTCGTTAAGTTCTTTGGTGAAAACAAAAAGAAAAGCATAAAATATCATTTCTTAGCAGACATAATATTTACACTATTTTTCTTACTAAATTAAAATATATAACCCCAAAAAATGAATAAAAAGTAAATAACAGTTTCAGCAATTATTCAAAGAATTTTCTAATGTGGTTCAATCAATTAAGTTTTTTTTTTTTTTTTACTTCTGTATAATATAACTATGCAATCATTATAAATTTTGTATAATACAACCGATACAACTAGTACCCTTTTAGTATACATCATGGTTCAAACAAGGCATTACTATGACTATGGTTCAATTTTTTTTTTTCTCGTTCAACCTCAAGATCTACATTATAGAAACAACAGAGAATGGAAAAAAGATCTAAAAAAATTGCTACTGGAACAAGAGAAAACAGACTTATTACTACAAACTTTAACAAATACATACTAAAGTCACTGAAAGTAACATTATCATAAAATGCGGTCTGGATTGCTATTGACAATTTCATTAACACCCCTGATGAAGGCAAAACATTCGTCTTGTATTTTAGAAGGTATGAGAACTGTACAGCATTGATTGTGCCGATTAGGCAAACTCGTAAAATGTCTGCTTATTGCTTTGAAAACTGGGAGCCATAGAATCACAAAATCTGTGGATTACATTGCGACAAAAAATGTGTAACTTAACTTTTTATGAAACCATAAAACTCTTAACAAAACTGTTCATCCAGAAAGCGTTATTTCATAGAAGGTAGAAAGGCCTGAATTTAACCAAGAAAGATGACGAGGACATTTGTATCAACAGTCACTAAATACTGTGACGATTTTAAACCAAGTGAACTGAGTGCTGACCATTTCAAAGGTCTAATATTTTTACAAGGATTGGTATCATCTCTGGAATTCAAGGTAGAGTTTTAACTAAATTTAAAAATATGAACCAAATCTGACACTACAAAAGTTGGCATGAAACTGCCAACACGTGATTAGCGTTAAAAAGAATTCAAACGCCATTAGAGAATCTGGTGTCATGTACGTAAGAAACATAGATAAAAAGTCAAAACTTTATTCTTCAGAGAAAAAAAAAAAAAAGGCCATTATTCCACCTGCGCACAGAAAAGACAATTCACTGAAAATCAAAATAAGTCACCACCAAGTCTATGTTATTAGTGTAGAGCCCTGCATTGGAATAAAGATTGCCCATACCACATAAAAACTCTTCTGACTTGTGACAGAATTGGACATAAAAGCTTCCTTAGTAGAGCAAAGTAGAAAATTAAAAGTCGGGTACAAACAAAAAAGACGATAAAAAGACATCCGTAAAGATGTGCTGGTGAAAACATTAAATAAAAACAAAGCTTCGGTTAAATTCAGGATCAAACTTAACTATTAATTTACATACATGGAAAAGATTAAATAAACCAACCATGCTAAAGTCTTGCAAAACAGCCAAAACAGTGATTGGATTGAAAATAAATTTTGAAAGTGAATTAATCACTAATGCTACATTTAACAGTACAATAAAGAAATTGAGTGTTCATGTAAATTTTTTTTAAAAATACAGGAAATCTTTGGGGGACAGTCTTCTTCTTGTCTGAGTCTTTCTTAGTGAACTTTCCGGGCCACAACAATTATACAAATTTAATATTTGTACTTGTCAATAATCCATATAATATAAAATATACATCAAATTTACTATTATAAAAGTGAATTTATATGTTAACAAAAAACAACAACGTTTACAATATTTATAACCTAAAATGTTCCTACCAGTAATTTACATTAAAATATTTTTGAAATGAATTAAGTATAACTTACATCTATACGAGGTTTATATATATAAGATATATAAAAGAATAACAGTATAGTTACATCCAAGATCCAAATATTTATTTTTCATGCAAAACAGCCCCTTCAGCTTGTTAAAATTTCGCTACATTTTTTACAGATCCGTTTTGTTATACAGAAATGAAGGTTATTATAATGTCAGTACCGTCTCTTTGCATGCATATACTTTTCAGAAAAATTACAAATTCTTTGTTTAGATAGAAAAAAATGCATGACAATATAATGTTACAAGAAAAAAAAAAAAAAAAAATCAGACTCAACATCGCGTGTTTGTTCCGGCATTTGTCTTGGTTCAATATATATAACTACTTCATTTACTCACATAAAATTACTATACGAAAGTATAAATTTATGTGTACACTTTAAGTATTTACTTCAACAGTGCTCAATACGTAGGTAGAGCTAGTTAGTAAGTTATAAAATATATATGGCGATTAAGCTACACTGAATATTCCGCGTTTCATCCACTCTTATGCGCGAATTTTGTGGTTGTCTTGCATTTTTATATACGCACCTTCTATTGAGTTTTTAGTTAGCCAATCAGCTTTCTAGTATCCACCGCGCCCTTCCTAATTAGCCAATGAGCAGGCACTTACAGGACGATGACTCATTTGACCTCCGGTTGACCCGTTCCTTTGTGTGTGCTATTTAGATGTCTACGCTAAATATAGATCCACAGAATATTGTGATAAGTGTTTCAGTGTGAACAGGTATGGTATAATAAATTATGGGGTTTATCTATTTTATTTTTACTTTCATCATATTTTGCTTTGGTTTTGATACCCCCAAATTCGAAGCTATCTCTTTACAACCCTTCCTTTTCATAACCTATCATTCTTTAATAAATCAGAGTCCATTTTCTGTAGGCTGTTTTTGAACCCAGTCAATGACGGGTACTTTTGCTAGTATATATATATATATATATATATATATATATATATATTAAAAAATAACTTTTTTAAATGATATAAAAGAATTCATAGAAATTGTAATATTTTATTGCATGTCATAGAGTTGAACCCCATGCAGTTATTTAGCATTTGACTCATTGACCCCCCCCCCCAATGTCATCTCAAAAGCGATGATTGCTGTTGCTTCTGTGCTTTGCCAAATGACACATTCAGACAGTGAGTAGCTTGAATTTATTATACGAAAAAAGAAAAAGAAAAAAAGTAGTAGCATCGATTTGGACACACATTAACAGGTTTATCAGCTTGCAAGATGAAAAGTAAAATCTATTTAGAAATTATAATTACTGTTCACAACTTGATTGAAATGTTGCCATTCAATAAAAATTAGTTACAATGTTGTGGTTTTGTAGGGCGCTCCGTAGTTTCTTTCTTTACTAAGATTGGCATACATGGCCAGGCTTTGAGACGTGCTTTGCGACGTCTGCAGACAATAACCCAACAATCATCGTTGGATTTGGTCAAAGTCACGAAACATTTGATGATATCAAAGTATGTTTTCTGGTTGTCTAACGACAAACGCTTTTTTATGAAAAAAATCCGTAGACTATTCACTTCTCTGTAGTAAATATCTGAACTGACTCTTGTTGTAAATACTTACAACCGATTAGGACTATTAGTTATTTTTTTATTTTTTATTTTTCCCCATTACTCTATCCAGTGGCGAATGCTGTTGGTTGCGCTAAGGATGGCAGTATCGTCTTAGCCACCGAAACTATTATCACCCTTGGTTGGCAGCAGCTTAAGATAGGTAAGATGTACATTCGTACGTTCTATGTAGAAAATGATTTTTAGCAAAAATATCAATGCAATCAAAATCTTTATATTAATAAAATTGTGCAACCATTTTTTAATGTCTTTATAAGTGTGTTTCTATCCTCTACATAACTTGTAGTAGTCGATATTTATACAACCTGAAATCATAAAAATTGGTCAGTCATCTCATGAGATGTATAGCAATAAGATATTGAATTTCCAAGAGTCTATGACAATTTTAAATGCCTGTATAAAAAAAGTCTAGAAACTTATTTAAGGCATCTTGTATGAACCCATTTGTGATTATTTAATGTAAAATTCAAGTTCTTAATATCTCCACGTAATTATCAGCCAGTTTGCTTTGAAGGGATATATTTCGTAAATAATCTGCAAACAATATATATTATTCAATCCATAGATGAAATCCTGATAGGTACTATTGTGACATGATGCGGACCGAGCGATGCCGAGTGACCTTGCTAGTCGACACGAATTCAGAGAAATTCGCACGGCTGAATTCTAATGATGATGATGATGATGATGGTGGTTTGATGTTGTTTAAACAGAAATGTCTATGGGATTTTGTCAGAGAGAAAAAAAAACAAATAATTGTTCTTATCTTATTGTTGGAAATCCGTTAACAACGAAAAGGTTGTTTTTGGGCCCTCTGTTGAGCGATATTATAAAATCCAGATTCTTAAGCTGACAGCTTGGGGTGGGAATCGGGGGTGAGGGGTCGCCGCCAGGCATTGTCGACCTGGGAGTGACTAATAGCTCCTAATAAGGAACACCTCAGTGCAATAAGGGTTAAAAATGGGGATAGATAAAGCCGTACGGAGGAGTAGAAATCAGGGAAACAGAGAGAGGGAGAGGAAAGGAAAGAAAGAAATAATAACTCCAAAAAGGTGGAAGGAGGAACGACTGATTTGATAAAAACAAAAGACTTGGCTAATTGGTGTCTTTTTTTGCTGATCCCTTCCCGTGGATTGACGGTAGATGAAGAACGGAGAGCTTGGTAAAGGAAACAAAACTGCCAGCCCCCTAAGTTGCATGACTAGGCAGTGTGTAACTATTATATTGTAAAGTTAAAGACAATAATCAATTCTATGTTAAGAAAAACCAATTAAGTTTTGACTTTCTTTTCTTTGATTGGAACGCCGTTGTGAATGCAATATATTTCTCCGATAGCCCAGATGACGGTTGGAAGCTGATTTGAAAGCAGAACCGGAAGGAGACCGACGATGATCCGAAGACGAATTCGACCACTAGACAAAACCACAGGTGGCGCCACAGGTATCGGCTACACTATCACTCCATGTTAAAGTGGATCTGGGAATAATGGCCAAAAAGGAGTGACTTTACAGTTCATAAATGAGAAACAACACTGGATGTATATCCTGGTCATCGTTGCAGCATTTACTCTGGGTCGGTTGTGGCCGGCTCTTTTCAACAAGTTCCCCACGTCTCAAACACTGGTTGACCAGACACAGCGATTCAAAACGGTTCCTATTAGCTGTGCTATGACAGTGGATATAATTTAAGGTTATACTTTGAATATAGTTGAAGTTTGGAAATAAGATAAATAGATATTCCGCTTTTAAATTAAATAAATAAATAAAAGAAAGAAAGGAATAAGAAAGATGATTTTCAGATATGGTAAGTTGTAGAAATTGTAATTTTTCGTTTTACGGCATATCAACCCTATAAGTTATTTTGTGCTTTGCAATATTTATAAAGTCATTTGATAAGTCCTGGAAAGGAGAACACCTTGCAGAAGGGTGCCCAATGAAGTTTAATCTTGCGTACGTGAGACCAAATAATGGTTGAACTTGATATCAGTTATGTTTCAGAAGAAAACACAAGACACCGATGCTGTGAAAAATATGTAATTATGACAATTCATAACAGCAGAACCCGTGATAACATGCTTGAAATGTTTCGAAAGACATTTTGAATTTTTCTTATACACACAAGACAGTATTTTATAAATAACTAGCGGGGATACCCAGTGTTTAGAGGTGTGTGTATTGGACGGGGGATCAAAACAAAAGAACAAGCGAAGTAACAACCCTGTTTAAATATTATATATATATATATATAAAATATATATATATATATATATATATAAAAAACAATGTTAAAACTTCTTTAAAAAAATCGTTGCCCGGGTGTTTGTGTTGGGGGGGGGGCTTAAAAAAAAAAACAGTTTTGGTAAGTAGTTAGAATCGAACCCGAAGCCTTGAGGAGAAGGTGGAAAATAAAGTGTGCAAAAAACCTGACACGTTACCCGCTCGGCCAACAAAGAGCAATGGAAAAACGTTTGAATTTATTTATTTAAGTATTAAAAACAGAATTGACACGTGGCCGTAGTAAAAGTTAACTCTGCTACTTCTATTTGACCTTGAGGTCAAATAGAAGTAGCGGAGTTAACTTTTACTGCGGGGCAGCTTTTAGGTTTGTTTACTCAACTTTGGCTGGTTGTTTCCCCAAGATGTTGGGGGGGGGGACCAGCTCCCCATAAAAAGGGGATTATCCAGATTGAATAGCAATTGGAGTTTGCCCCTACATTGATCAAAGCTGATTGCTACTGGACGTTCCCCCGGTGTGATTGCCAGGAACAATTCTTAGCTTTGAATTAGTTTCGGTTTTATACAAAAAAGCTGAACGAACACAAGACGGGCAGAAATAGCAATAATTTTGTAAAAATCGACGTAAATAAATCTAGATGCGACCCGCATTCCCAAATCGTAGATATTATTATTTAGGGGGTATATAAACAGTTCTAAGCGATAGTAACCCCCCCCCCCCGGGAACCATCGGCGAAAAAAGTCCTTTCGAGACATACAAAAATGCACGCACCACATTTGCCTTTTATATATATATATATATATATAGATTTAATAAAAATTATAGCTTTGAATGAAATTACCATTGAATTCTACATTGCTATGGGTAGAAGCATGGGTTCAACAGGAGAAAGGTATAATGTACATTTTTTAGAGAATATGTTCTATTCTCGCAATTCACCTAAACACAGCAAATCTAAGATTATATTATCACTTTTTTCCTTCAGCGATAAACGATTAATCATGTTAGAGGATATGGAAACCTGCCTCCTTGATTATACAACAGTGCTGTTTGGTCAAGGCATGTTTGAGGTTGAATACTGCATCAGAGATGCAACATTTGTTTTCACATGGCTGTACTTGTGGGACTGGAGAGAAATCTTGTTCGCTACCAAAGGATGTATCTGTCAGTTGACTGTTTATCTATACAGTATAGATAGATGACTGTTTTTCTTTCATTTACTCTCATGTTTTCTTTCATCTGCTAACTGACTTTGCTGCCTGAATATTTTACACCTACTAACCCAGAACTATCATCCATTCTTTTAACCTGGTCATACTATCAAAGTCTCCTGTTCTGCACACATCTCCCTATATTGTATAGATTTAACTTCCTCTAAGAGCATCACAACAAAGTCCGTCTTTAACACATGCACGCACGCACACGTGTGTGTGTAATATGTATAGTGTAATGTGTTTTGTGTAATATATATATATATATATATATATATACACACACATACATACATATATACTAACAGTATTTAATAACTAACACGAAACTAAATTAATAAACTATAAAATAGGAAAATCGAAAATAAAAATAAAATAAAAATAATTCGCCCCGACTCTCCTGCACCTACCTTTATAGTTAATTAAAAAGATAAATAAATACACCAACCCTCAAAGGAAAAGAAAACAAAAATTGCTCCTGACGACAATCAGATGCTCGATAGAAAGTGTCTGAGAAAAATATGGTCGACCAACAACTTTTGGGCCCCATTCTATATAATATGCCTGCCGAAATTAAAAAGACCACTTGGCAAATAAAAAAGATATCCAATAAGATCGGAAAAAGGAATAACTGTCATGTTCAATCAAATGTATCTAAATAACGACTTGTACAAATAAATATATAATGCATTTTGTGCATGTGTGTAATATGTATACACAGTGTAATGTATTTTTAACAGAAAAAAATGATCAGAGTGTTCAATTATGTAAATGTATATATACTTTTATATTTCAAATAATACTATATATAAGTTAGGAAAATATGTTTATAGCAATTAAGCAATATAGAGGCTTCTGTGCTTCATCCTCATAGGGAATGTTCAGGCATTTTAGCCTGATTATTCCTTACGGGAATAAAATATGGAAGCCTCTGTGTTGCTTAATTGGGACAAATATATTTTTATAACATACTACCTAGCTTACCTCACATATTGAGCACTGTTAGAGTAAATACTGAAAATCGATACATAAATTATAACATTTTATGTGAATACATGAATAACACACACACACACAGGAGAAAGTCATTTTGTCATTCCAAAAACTCTACTTATAAACCAAAATCCTATTACAATATTTTTATCTACTTGTATTTTCTAGATGACCTATGGAATCAGATATGCACCCCCCTCCCACTTTGAAAAGTACTAATCAGAAGATGGCCACTTGAAATAGCAGTCAAGATTATTTCTTTTTAAATTAATGTCCAGTTCAAGTGGATATCTCCAGTTAAGATCTATTTTATGTTTAAAATACAGCCTACATGCTAAGATTATACTCTTTCCTTCGATGTCAGCTAGAAGTTCAGAAGAACTAAAGATTTTAGGGGGAGAGATGATAAAAACACAAATGATAAAATTTACAAAGGAAGCGGCAAATTATAACTGGCCATAGTCTGTAGTTTTTATGTTGGAAAGACAGGGCTCTGACCAGGGATTAATATAGTCATTATTATTAGAAGTCCATATTTTTATGTTGGAAAGACAGGGCTCTGACCAGGGATTAATATAGTCATTATTATTAGAAGTCCATATTTTTATGTTGGAAAGACAGGGCTCTGACCAGGGATTAATATAGTCATTATTATTAGAAGTCCATATTTTTATGTTGGAAAGACAGGGCTCTGACCAGGGATTAATATAGTCATTATTATTAGAAGTCCATATTTTTATGTTGGAAAGACAGGGCTCTGACCAGGGATTAATATAGTCATTATTATTAGAAGCCCATATTTTTTTGTACTTCTAACCAAATTAATTTCTCATTAGTAGCTTTTTATATATAAAATACAAATTATGGATTATATATAAAAAAATTATGGATTATATATAAAATACAAATTATGGATTATATATAAAATACAAATTATGGATTATATAAAAAAAAAAATTTTCACTCCAAAAAAATAAATAAACAAAAGTTGTTAATAGGACAGTATTGTAGCTTTATCTGGACGAGAGCCCTTTTCTTCCGTCTAGCTAATCTCAGGCAATGACCTGTACTGAAATCGAACACTTATTGATTTAGGCAGTGACACCCACAAGAACAATGATCATAGACCACACCCAATACCATGATGTTGATCATTTAACCTCATGTGCAAGGTGTGCCAGTTGTTATCAAACTTACTTTAAAAAAAAGAAAAAAAAGAACAAAAGATATACTTAATAATGTAAGGGATAATATTTTGGGGGTTTTCTCAGACAAAAAAGAAAAAAAAGAATAAATTTGACACTTGAATGTAATCAGAGAACATGGGCAAATCATATTTTAGAGAATTAAAGCAAAAGTTATTGAAAAAGAAGTGTAATTCTAAATATGCTCCGAATTTTATATTGAGATTTGAAGGTATAATAAACATTTGAATTTCTTCAATTTTTTTTAAACAGCTTTTTTTTTTTTTTTTTTAAAGGAGTATATTGTTCTATAAAACTTTTATTGTATAAATAATTTGACTTTGCTCGTTTTATAAAAAAATAAATAAATAAATAAATAAAATGTTGAAAAGACATTTTTTCACTTAGTAATAAGCTTTGGAAGATTGTCGGTGAAAAAAAAAAACACAATCGCCAAAAGATCAGCGTTTTATTATTTCTAGTCGACACTTGGAAAAAGCACTCGCAAATGAGACCGTTTCAATTGCAACGTAAGGGCCTGATATAAACAAAATATGTTCAACAAGTCTTTGGAAAAGATAAGTTAATATTTCTGATATCAAATATGGAGACTGTCATAACTTTATGTTAGATATAATTTGCTCATATGCAAGTATTTACGTATCTATGTTAGTATCAAAACGATTAAGATATTTGTAAATCACTAACTATATCTAAAATATGGCTTCAATACTATTCTCAACACAATGTTTCGGACGAGGTAACCTCCGACCAAGATGAGAACAGTAGTCCAAACAATCCTCATCTAAAAATTCAGAAATATTATTCTCAACACACTTAAAAAGTCCTCAGTTATTTCATTTGATATTCATTTGTAAAAGGAAGTTCTAATAAATAATTGCACCATGTTATACTTTTATTTTATATTTTCTTGAAAAGCGGAAATAAAGGTAATATTAAAAAAAAAAGTTTCTGGAAAGGCCAACATCCTGTATAAGAGTGGATATTTCATTGATTACATGTAAATATTAAAAAAAAAAATATCAGCAAAATATAATAATTTTTAATTTTTAGATTTGGAGGTTCATTTTTCTACATAAATTTAACATAAAATGAGCACTCACTTCCTGGTCAGCAAGTCATGCGACTTTGATGGAATAGGCTTCTATTTTCGTAGGCCATGCTCGGCTAAATTAATATGCGTGTTTACTGATGTATAAGAGTTGGTATTTATTTCTCTCTCTCACGGCGAGAAATGTGACACTAGAATTAGAAAGTGGGATCCAAAAGTTAGTACCCCTGACAAAGGACACTGACCCACAAAAAGTGCCCGGGCAGCCCTGTTGGCATTCCCTGGTAGAGGCGCTTCAGGCGATTAACAGTAAACTAACCCCTTCTAAAAGGGGAGAAAACAAAGCCTGGGAGGGAGAACCTCCTACAACTGCACAGAACAAACTTCCTATGGCAATTAACAGGGAAAATCTCAATACAGGAATGGTTTAGACTCTAGATTTTAATGGTTTAGACTCTAGATTTTAAAACTTTATTTTATTATTTTTTTTTTTTTTATAGAAAAAATGTTGGTGGCCTTTCTCTATTCTATCGTTATTTTCTTTAGAAAATGCTTGACTGAGCTTCATTCTCTGGTTCCTCTCAAATAATAGTTTTTTAAAGAAAATAATTTGTGCAAATATTTTTAATCAAAAAAGAAATCCAACAAGAACAAACATCACCAATTAACCGGCATAGTAATATATATATATCTAGAAAACTGAAATTGTCTGTGTGTGTGTGTGTATCTATGTGTGTACATTTCTCTACCAAACAACTGTCAATTTTCAGTCTACAAACTCGAGATTTGACATAAGAGCTATTGAGATTTAGGAAAATCTTTTTAATCAGTTTTCGGCTAGAAATTTGACTGTCAAGGGGGCAAAGTTCAACGATTTGACCTTTGAAAACCCTACCAAACTCTTCCACCAATTTTGGGCCTAAACACTTGGAATTTTAGATGTAGGTTACCTGGACATGGATCAAACTGTTTAATATATATATATACACACACACACAAAGTTATGAACAGTACATTGCCCAAGCAAAGCCAGGTTGAACTACTAGTATAAATTATTTTGTTACCAAGCAAAAAATTTGAAAAACTCATAAAAAACATAGCCTAACTCATCTGAGCTTCACTCTATGTCTCCATCTGCCAATCTTTCACATAAAGCACATAAAGCTACAATCACTATCTCCAATTTCCTCCACTCTCTATCTGTGCCTAAATCTAAAACATAAATTCCATGATCAAAGTTTCTTTCCTTGTGGAACTGTTCCGCTGACTTGCTTTCCAGCTGACTATAACATAGTCATGTTAAAGTTTAGTGTAAAAAAGCTCTTGTTGAGCCGTTCTCTTGTATAGTCAAATTCTATACAATTTACACCACTAACGATCACTAAGCGGTATGGACCACCATACACTCATTAACCCTTATCCTCAAGTGGCCTTTGGGACTTGATAAGTGCTTACTTCCTTGTAAAAAAAAAAAAAATCTGAAGCAACAAAGTATATAAAAATATTTAAAATAAAATTAAAAAAAAAAAGAAAAAAAATCACTGACATTACTCAAATTCAACACTCTAAAAACATCTTCACAAAGAAACATTGTAAAAACTGTCCGATCCGGAAAAAAAAAAAAAATTGACCTATGATGACCTCATAATGGTTGAAAGCTCATGAATAGTATATCTATGACAACAGCATATTCTTTTCAGTTTTGATTCTCAGATATATATCCATTGATATCTTATGCTTTTATGTAGAGTGAGGTGATCCTCGGTTGATTGTGTCTAACTGTGTCGGATATATACTCGAGACTGAAAACAATGAAAAGAATATGCTGTTGTCATAGCCCTAGTCATGAAGCACCAACAAACAAACAAACCACCACAAAAATCTTTTCTTCTTTTGCTTGCCTAACATCTAATGGAATTTCCATGAACATAGTTTCTTTCCAAGAACTTTTCGTTTGTGGAAAACATTAGCACAAGATTATTACTTTGAGGACAACAAGAAGGTTATTTTTAAATCCAACATCAATCAAATTTTATTCACTACATTCACTATCTTTAAGCCTTCCAGAACATTCATCATCATTCAACTGTCAATCTATTCTCTGTTTAGACCAACTCTCATGTGGCTTTTAGCCTTAATAAATAGGGACTTATTAAAAAAGAAAAATATTTGCTTATATTATAAACTGCCACTCTCATTCCAAGATTTCTTGCCTGAATATATGCTTCCAAGTATGTCTTTTTTTAAACCTTATCTCGTATCAGTTTCAGGGTTAGCTTTAGGGTTCAGGAAATCATGCAGAGGAGTAGTGGCTTTCCGAGATGGTCTTCTATGTCTCGCTCAACTAGTCTCCATGTACCTAGCACTATGTGATGCGTAAAATAGAGCATTTGCAGTTTTCAACAGCCTCTCCGTAGCGGATGATCATCCATGTGCGATGAAGAGTTATGCTCTTCAAAAGGTAGCCCTGTTAATATGCATGGGCACAGGCAGAACACGGCAGATCTAGAGGAGTAAACCTTCATAATTATAATTATTTCCATAGGTAGAAGTAGTTCCTGTGGCATCCAACAAAAGTATCATAACAGGTTAGAAAACAACATGGCTGTGCAGATGATCATATTCTTGATAACAGACAGGCACAATGCCACAGTTGGCGCAGAACTATGGCAAGACGGTGCCCCCCCCCCCAATACTCATCCCTTTTGAAAAGTTGGTGCTAGGAAAAGCATCTAGCCGTAAAATTTTTGCTTCAAATAAATTATGGTTATTCTAAGTCTGTTTGCAAAGCAAACAGACGTCTGAGCAGCCGCCAAAAGGCAGACCCATGCAAGCCATGGAAACATGTTTACAACTAGATAGTCAGTTTAATGTGTGCATTTTCTTTGATATAATTTATCAATACCTCTGTTTGGTCTTAAGAGACAATGGATACCCCCTGTAAGGATAGCTGCATGTATAATTGTGAAGTAAGGGTTGTGCAATCCCCCAACCACACCTCTCCTGAATCAACATTGCTTGGGTCAAGAGGCAAGGAAAGATGCTAGATGACTGGAAACAATGCTGAGATAAGCAGAGAACGCATACAGAACCTGGAATTCCTAAATGGTCACCCATTTAGTACTGACCTGGTTAAACATTGCTTAACTTTGGTGATCTTACAGGAACTGGTGTATCAATATGATGATGCTGTATTTAATATATAATTACTGAAGAATTTTATTTTTATTTAGCACGTTTTGCATACTTTTTTAGTGCTTGTTGGACATTGAGGGAAGTTAAATAGTCCGACTAAACCAGGTGTAAATATCTTTTTTATACTTAACTTAACCGAACTGAACTATACTCCAGTCCAACAAAAATGGATCTACTAAAGAGCCAAGATAGTCCCTATATTATTTATTGTTCCTTGGAATTAGAATGGTCCTGAATATGACCTTAAACTATATCCGATGGTGAGGCCTCAGCTTGCAGGCTCTGGGGAGTGTGGAGCCACCCTTTAATTGCCATTGCTCCCATTGACCCAGAGTGATAGTACCTGTTAGGGTCCCAACTATGGGTTAAATAGAAATCGTCTTGCAAAAAACAAATATATTCTATTAAAAAAATTTTCTTCAAAATCACTGGATTCGGCATTAAATAACCTGAAAAGGGTTGATATGTCGTAAAACAAAAACAACTAACCAACAACTTGAAATTAGAAAGCACCCTAGATCATGACAAGTTTTGTCACTGTGTTGTGTAATGCAGGGTTTCCCAAAGTGGGCTCCACAGAGTCTCTGGGCTCTGTGAGCGAGGCTGAGGGGCCCCAAAAGCCTTTTCTTGAAGAGGACCAAATGCTTTATATAGAAAAATTAAATGCCTGCAGACATTTAATTCTTGATCTATTTTACTGGAAAGAGATATAATACATGACTACAGGTATAAAGAGTTCCAGGATGGTTCACGGAAAAGAAAAGAAAAAATGCAACAATTGTTGATTAATCAAAAAAAAAAAAAAAAAAGATCATAAACATTATCATTAGCTAGTGTTAAAATTTGAAATTAATGTTTTTCATATTTATCTTAGAAATTATCTCTGAAAAATCTTTGCCCTGCTCAGGGGCTCCATGGAGTCCTAAAGTTTGGGAAACCCTGGTGTAATGAGTCTGGTGCGATTTCTTTATTGTGCTATGCTAGAAGCCATCCATCCAGATTAAATTATTTCTCATAAGAGAACATTTTTTTTTTTTTTTACGTACTATATTTTCGGCTTCTCGGCAGTTTAACAGAATTGTTTTGTGGTGGAGAAGGAGGTGTGGACCTTCAATACATTTATGGCTTTTTAAAAGCTTTTCCTTCGGAGATGCCATTCGATTGTCTTTTATCATTTTCTTTTTAGCTGCATTCTTAAACTGGATCGATGATCGGTTGATGTCTTGCCGGACAACCTGTCAAATCCTCCTGCTCAACACAGACAAAATGTTCTTGGGCCAACACTTGAAATTCTCATTCCTTATCCCTCAGGATCTTTAAAGAAATTCGCAATAGCAGTTGTACTACATTCCATCTCACCAGCAATGGCACATTAGGAGAGATGTTATCTTTGACGTTCAATGATTCTGTCAAATTCAAATTCTAAATTGAAGTTGAATATTTTTTGTACAACAAAGATGAACAAAGTAAATGAAGAATTTGATTTGAGCTTGATACATTAAACACTTGCAAGGTGCCTTCAATAAGTTTCCAGACTTTTTTTTTGTACAGGCATTTAAAATTATCGTAGACTCTTGAAAATGCAGTATATTATTGCTATACATGAGATCAGACCAATTTTTTTTATGATTTCAGATTCAAATGACCAGCTAAAGCAGGAATTGGAATACAACCTACTAAAGCCTTGTTGTCACAGCTGGTGAATTTCAAAAATGCAATGTGAACGTGAGGACACTTTAGAAGAACGATATGCAATAAAATTCTGTTTAAAACTTGGAAAAAAATGCCACAGAAACCTATGGAATGCTTTGGATTGGTTTGGAACCATCTTGCATGAATTGAGTATCAGTTTTGGTGTAGTATATATTGCTCAGGTGTGGTGAGGTGTATATAGGACGGTGGGGGTGGGGGGGGGGGTAAATCAAGACAATAATAAAATAGAAAATAAAAAATAAGCAAACGAAATAACCCTGTTTAAACGTTAAAACTTTTTTGAAAAACAAACAAAAAAATACAGCGAACATGATGGAAAATAAAGAATAAGTGAACAAAAAAAAAAAATGCATAAATAACCCTGTTTAAATGTTTTTAAAAAATCGGAAAAACAAAAACAAAACAAACAGCGAACGTGACGGAAAAATAAAGAATAAACAAAAAAATTCGCATAAATAACCCTGTTTAAATATTAAAACTTTAAAAATAAAAATAAAAAAATGTCCGATATGTCGGCGCAAACGTGCAACAATGACGTTGTCACTATAATCACTACTTTATGATCGCATAAGCGAAGTAATGTCGTTTTTTTTTTTTTTATATATAAACTAATTCAAGAAAGAACGCTTTTCGCGCATGCGTGTTTGGCTAAATTGTCATGAAGGAACGATTTTTTGCTACCCTCCCTAATTGTGAAGGTCCATTTCTATAGGAAATAATTGACTGCTTTTTCTAATTTTCACATATAATTTGACCAAGGCATCGCCCTGTCAGACAGTACCGGTTTCGACCCGGTCCAATGCCGTTGAGAAAAGTTTTAAGTAGACATACATACATTTAAACAGACAGGTGAGATTTATATAATAGATTATTATTCGAGCTATTCTTCTCGCTTTGAATTTAATAACACACAAGATAATGCAAATGCCTTCTTTAATGCATATGTTTAGTAAAATCGCACAGTAATACAACAAATGCTATGTTTATTCTTTGGATTATTTAGACTACTATTCTCATCTTGGGTGTTATATTCACAATGTTTCGGCCGATGTAACTTCATTTTTTTTTTTTTCAGATTCTGGAAATGAATCCTTCCTCTCTGGCAGGTTTATACTAGTAGTAATCGATGGGCAGAAGTCCGAAGCTCAAAGTATCAACGCTGGTATGCCTTACGGATCCATCTTTGGCTCAAATCTTTTCCTAATCTTCATCAATGATTCCCTACATTACATTCTGGAGACTCCCTCGTGAAAAAAAAAAAGGGGGGGGGGTATATCTTTTTGACCTTTTTGAAAACCTTCACGTCAAATTTTGGAACCTGGGCGGAGGCGGAATTTTGAACTGAACTCTTCCATAAAGATAGATTGCTTTCATTCCGTTAACCATAATCCGATAGAAGCGTTAACTTAATGTTATTCTTAATTATCGCCTGTAGTAAGGATTAAACCTTCAACCTCCAGAAGACCATCACCTTGTTAACCAACACTTTCCATTGTAAAACCAATTCCAGTATGAATTTTAGAAGCCTTAAACCTAATCTTGTCCAGATGTGTTGTACTTATTAGTATAGAATTACGAGTACATATGCAGAGAAGGTACTATGCTGTTTTTGTTTATAGCATTTTCAAATTTAATTCAAGTTTTAAAGTATCTTTTGTTTATTAAAATACTAGCAGATGTATCCGGCGTTGTCCAGTATTAAACATAACATGTCTCGGTTTCCTTCCATTTTTATTTTTACTTAATTTTTTTTTAAACGAATTTAACGTTTAAAAAAAAAAATTAAGTGAAAAAAAAAAAATGGAAGGAAACCGAGACATGTGCATGCAAATATTGCTTTTTTCTAAACAGTTCACTTCTTGTAAGTAAAAAAAAAAAAAAAAAAAATACTCGAGTTAAGATTGAAACTAAAACCTAAAGATAATGAGTCAAGTAGACAAGCTTGCCACGATCTTTAAAAAGTGCTTTTAGACCTACTTATCTATCTATCTATCTATACTCCTATGAATTCGTTTTTCTTTTGTATGTATTCATATTCATATTAAAAATCCTCTTTTCTATTAGTATTTATTTGCTTTCCCATCAAAGCAAAATGTGACACAAGGTCGTTTTTAAAGTGGGTTAAACCAGCTCCCTGAAAAAAAGGGAAATAGTAATCGTACTAGTATAGAGCCCCCCCCCTCCATTGACTGGGACAAACCACCTTAAGCGCAGCATCTGCAGAACAGATACCACACCTCGATCTCGGCCCGAAGGCCAAGAACAACAGAAAAAAGGCAACCCTCTTTTCTATTTATTTAAAAAGAAAATACAATTTTCTTATAAATGGGTTTTAGGATTGCATTCACTAGCAGAAGATCTAGCTAATTTGTATATTCTTTTAAACATTCATTTTAATTAATTTCCTGTTAGTTTTTTCGGTTTTGTTATCGGATGATCATCTTTAGTTAACTATTACGTGTAATTATATTCATGCAGATATTCTACATGATTTATACTTGCATAATATTTGCGTAAAAAGTTTACAGTAAACACAAAATTGTTTCCATATATATTTATGTATACGTATATATTTTTGTTTAATTTATCTTCTATCATATATATATAAAAGTGAAAATGTGTGTATGTATGTATGTTTGTTTGTATGTATGTATGTGTTTGTGTGTGTCCGCTAAAAACGTTCGACAGACAGAACAAAAATTCACAAACTCGGTATCATATTGAAGCTCCATCCTTCGCTCGAAAAATATCGAAAAATTGGTCAAAAAGGTTCATTTTTTCACCCCGAAATCAACAATTTTTGACAGGGGGGGGGGAGCAACAAAAACAGTGCTCTCGTGACGACAACCGGTTCTACGCATGCGTCAGATGACGTCATGACCTGATTTACTTTAAATAGTTGAAAAACTGACTAAATTTCATGTACGTCACATTAGCTCATTATCTAAACGTTTTGGGTTCGAATTGTAGTGTGAGATGTCTTTTTTTTTAAATTTAAATATTGAACCAGTGTTATTTAAGCCATTTTTCACGTAACGTTCGTTTTTCTGGGTTTTTTTTTTACTTCGCTTATCCACCCACGACCCCACACCCAAAAACACCCGGGTACCCACCGATTTTTTTTAATTTTAATATCGAAACAGGCTTATATAAGCCATTTTTCACGTGTTCGTTTTTCTGTTTTCTTTTTTCGATTTTTACATTTAACATTGTTCGTTTGCCTTATGTTAGTTTTTTTTGTGTTTTTATTTCAATGTTTTGATTACCCCCCCACCCCGCTTAAGTTTTAACGTTTTCTTTTTTTACTTCGCTTATAACAAACAAACCTGGTCATTGACCTCATTTGCTGAATAGCTATTGCTTACATCGTTGTCGTTCCGTGCGCGCACCTGTCAATTTGGTTCTTACTTAAATAAATTCAAACATCTTTCAGTAACTCATTCTGGCTGGCTTCGGGTTCGCCCCCCCCCCCGGTTTCTTTTTTATTTAACAGCACACACACCTCCAAACACCCGGGCAACGCCGGGTACCCCTGCTAGTTATATATAAAAGCGAAAATGTGTGTATGTATGTTCGCTTTTTGTGTATGTCCAAGAAAGGCTTTTTTCAGAGAAGCAGTCGGTCCGCTCACAACTTCTTAAAACCTTTTATATCAAATATAAATCATAATATCTCTGTATTAACAATGGAGGTCGCCTGTCTATTTAATTTGCTCGACTTCGGGAAGATAAATATTCAACAGTTTTTGCTTGCCGCATGTGGATTAGACTTTTTCGTATAATAAAAGCGACACTAATTCTGGCGGTATTTTTCTGGTGGCGATTGCCGGAAATGTCCGAAAGCAATCAGCTTTGATCAATGTGGAAATATTTTCCTTATATCAAACAATTGCTATTCAATTTGGACAAGGGGAGCTGGACTCCCTCTCCCACTACCAACATCTTGGGAAAATAAAAATAAAAAAAGCGTTCCCGTAGTAAATGAAATACTATCCCGCAGTCAAAGTTAACTTCATTAAGTCATTAAAACGTGCAATTGCCAAATCTAAGTAATTAAATAAATTCAAACGTGTTTCCGTTAGTATCTCTCGGTGGCCCAATGTTTAACGTTGCACGCTTTTTTTTCACACTTTAATTTCTAACTTTGCCTCAAGGGTTCGATCCTCATACTCACCTACTAAAACCTTTTTTTATTTTAAACCCCCCCCCCACCCCACTCCCGGAGTTTTGATTTACCCAAAACCACACCTCCAAACACCCAGGCAACGCCGGCGCGGGTACCCCCCGCTAGTCTATTTATAAAAGTGAACATGTCTCTGTGTGTGTACATTTCCCTACGCAATAACTTTGTCAATTTTAAGTCTACAGACTCGAAATTTGATATACAGGGTACTGAGATTTGGGAAAATCTGTGTAATTTGTTTTCGGCCAGAAATTTGACTATTAAGGGGTCAAAGTTCAATGATTTGACCTTTGAGAACTCTACCAAACTTCTCCGACAATTTTGGGTCTAAACACTTGAAATTGTAGATATAGGTTCCTTGGACATGGGTCTAACTTAATAACTCGATTTTAGCCCAAAACAATAAATTTTAAGGGGTCATAATATGGGTCAAAGTTAAAAAAAATTTGACCTCTGCGGTTTCTACCAAATTACTCAGACACTTTCTGGTCTAAACATTTAAAATTTTACATAAAGGGTATTCAGAGATAGGGCAAGCTTTTTAATCGGTTTGGGTCGAAAATTTGAGCTACAAATATATAAATCTATGTATGTATGTTTGCATGTCTGTCTAAAACTTTTGACAGAGGCGACGAATTTTCACAAGATCAGTATTGTTTGGAAGCTCAACCCTTCAGACGACAAATACCGAAAAATTGGCTAAAACATTAATTTCTTCATCCTCAACTGGGCACTTTTCTACAGGGAGGGGTTGCTTTTTTCGCCGATATTTTCGAAAGTCATCCCCTTTTCGATTGTCTAGCCTTAATTTAAACCTACGTCACTTCCGGTTTAGCAGTGGTTGTAACAGCAAAGACCATGTTTTTTTCACATTCTTTTCCTCCTTCGTGGTACGGATTTTTTTTTTTTTTTGCTCAACACACACCTCCAAACACCCGGGCAATGTCGGGTACCAATGCTAGTTTTTAATATAAAGGAATCTGTCATGTGAATCATTCGTGCATGTGCAGTCGTGAAACAGTTAACAAATAGATAAAATCCGATTACCCCCCCTCCCCACCAAGTACCAATTTTTCAATTTTGACCCCTTAGCAAGTTTTTTTCCGGATGAAATCCAATTAAAAATATCCACATATCTGAATACCCTATATACCTAATTTCAAACCTGTAGATCAAAAATTCATTGAGTATACAGGTTGAGAAATGTCTTCTCACACACATACACATTCTCACTTTTATAGATATACAAATAGATTAGGTGAAAGTACAGAATAGTTACAAAACATCCTCATGTTAAAAATACGTTTCTAAATGATAACGTTATTATTCCAGCACGGTAACTTCTCTGCCTAAGTATGGTAATGCTTATTTATGTTTGATAAAAGTCTAATTGAATCATTCGAAATATTTTTACTTGTTCTTTCATTAACTTGTGTATGACAGCCATTTTGATTATGATAAACGAAATTGTGTATTACGTGTAACAAACTTGGTATACGTTTAAAAAATGATCTAGTAGATGTGTTAGATGTATTTTTAGCAACGGAAAATATCCACAATTACGTTCTCAGATTTTTTTTGTCAAACAATGGCAGACTCTTAAATTAAGTCAAGGGTTATCTCCCTTGTTTGTCATACTGATTGGTTGCACAACTTTCCACATTAAAGCATACGATAAATTCTGTTTTTACTTGCCATTTTTCTACTGGATCATTTTTCGTAATTTTTGGAATTCATACTAATTTCGACATGACACGCAAGATAAGGTTTTCACCTGAAAACCAAAATTGTTGCTTGAATTAATTCACAGTAAATCTTATGAGAAATAATTTCTCACCCAGTCTAAGCCCCTAGCAGGCAAGAAACCACAAACAAATACAAGTTACCTCAAAATAGTCTTCTGATTTATTCGGTGAACAAGTGTTGCAAAACAAATTTATGCTAGCCAAAGGGTACAGGTATAAAATATCTTTCGATATGATAGTTCATTCTTCGTAAGTTCTCTTCACTGGTCTGGAAATGAAATGTCAACAGGTTCTGGTCCAGCCTGGAAGCTGTTAACGAATAATTTCATTCTCTCTGGGTTGAGAATGTAGTTGTCGGCAAATGATCATAATTGAAGAAAGACTCCAGACTGGAGCTTACAATAGTCGTATCTCCGGAACAGACACGAACGAAGTTTTTAGATGAAAAAATCTCGTCAACAAGACGAGTGTGTAATAATCATTATTACATACAATGCCTTAACTTAGGCGCAAGTCTTTCGAGACTGAAACAGTTAATATTCGCCCTTTCGTAGGCCGTGGTATTAGTCCCTCGTAAGACAAAATATGAAAGTCTCAAGACTCTCAATTGAAGAGAAAGTTATACAAGTTTATTTGCATGCCGACTCTGACTGGAACTGAAAGAGAAACAGGTTCAAAAGCTCGCAAAACTCGCTAGAGTGTGGGCGTTAAAATTAACCAATAGGAATGTTCGTTATAAAACAATATACAGCATGAATTAGCCAATCAAGCGACCTGATGCATTTGCAGAATTTCTAACAATCTCGTGTGTGTGAGTGAGAGAGAGAGAGAGAGAGAGAGAGAGAGAGAGAGAGAGAGAGAGAGAGAGAGAGAGAGAGAGAACTTTTACCTGCAATCAAAGCGACAAGTAGGAGAAGCAATGACTAATGTGTGATGCTGAAACTATAAGAAAACCCAGATAACAAATTATCAGTTGGCAAACTTTAAAACACCAAAGCAGGAAGTTTGCCAAAATGTTTTTGCTTTCATAGAAATTTCTCTTCACATCTTTGTTGAGACATTTTGTAAGCTATTTTCTGAACGCAGCCCCTGCCCCCTATCCACTAACCAGAAATAACGTCAACGCTATTATTCTACTAGACATGTGACTGACACACACACACACACACACACACACACACACTTTGACTTAACAACAGGTGGTCAAACAGCATTTCCTACCCCGTCGCCTGTTGATAGGGCTGCTTAACTGTAACATGTACATGTGCCATTAAAATGGTTCTCATTCATATTTCTGTAGTCACAAACACTTTTTTTTTTTTTAAGTATCTTTTAAGCACGAAATTGACATTCACCTAAAAATAGGAATACCCGTGCTTCGTAGCCCCACCTCCACCAATACGATATATATATATATATATACTAGCATGGGTGCCCGGCGTTGCCCGGGTGTTTGGAGGTGTATGCTGAGCAAAAAAAAGGGGGTAATTTTTTAAACTTTGACCCCTATTATGACCCCTTAAAATTTATTGTTGTGGGCTCAAATCAAGTTATTAAGTTAGATCCATGTCCACGGAAGCTATATCTAAAATTTCAAGTGTGTAGACCCAAAATTGTCGGAGAAGTTTGGTAGAGTTCTCAAAGCTCAAATCGTTGAACTTTGACCCCTTAATCGCCAAATTTCTGGCTAAAAACCGATCACATAGATTTTTCCAAATCTCAGTACCCTGTATATCAAATTTCGAGTCTGTAGACTAAAAATTGACAGAGTTATTTCGTAGGGAAATGTACACAGACACACACACACACACACACACACACACACTTTCACTTTTATAGATATATAGATTTAAAATTTGAGTCTGACAGAATGACAAAATTATATTGCAAACCGATATATTAAACAAACGAACTTCAAAGAGACAAATGGACACATAAGTAAAAACAATTTGTATTAGAAAACATTTATTATTCCACGTCTTTTTTTTACAGACCTGACGACTGAGGTTCGCTCCTGATAAAAATTGTTTTTTATAGTCTTAATTTTGACTTCCTTTTTCATAAAAAACTAAAAAAAATCAAGAAAGAAAAGAAATTTAATTTTATTTTTTCATTAATTTCTTTCTGTGCAAAGCAATTCTTTCAAACTTACTCTGTTTCCAAAATGTTTTTATTTTATTCCCCTCCCCCTTCATTCATTTTCCTCCGCATCCTGGCAAGTATTAAAATAAACCATTTATAATATTTATTTATGGATTTATTTACTTATCATTTCTTTTGTATCGGTAAATGAATTCCATTTAAAAAAAACTGTAAAAGTCACGTTAAAGGTGATTAAGTTTGAAAGTAAGTAAAAATTTACCCTTTTTACTTTTATACGATTTCTGATCACTTTGAAAAAGGTGTGTGTGTGTTTTAAAAATGTTTTTTAACTGCTATAATCTCATTTATATATATATATATATATATATATATATATATATATATATATATATATATATATATATATATATATATATATATATAACAACGTGAGTATTCATATCGTGGGTTTGTATTACTGTACACATAGATTCGAAAAAATAGTCAAAAACAAATATATAAATAAATGTTATCAAAGGCAAGATAAGTTACTTTTCTACCTAACTGGATATATTTTTTGTGTTTTTATTCAATGTAATATATTTATTCAGCTCGAAAAACATACAGTGTTTACCGATGTGTTGGAAAATTCAAGATGGCGTCTCACACCCTCTTTAACACCGTAAGTTTGGGAAAAGGTGTTATAAATAAAAAACTATACAAAATACTATTAAAAACCCGCCGAATATATGTCAACCTATGTCACGGTAACATATATTGAGCGAGTTTTTAACAGTATTTTAACAGGCCACATCGTAAAAACTGACCCATTAATTTTCCTGAAGTAAAAACTATATAGTTTTTAAACTTTTAAAACTGTACATTATAAAAAGAAAACTGTTCGAGTGATTTTTTTTTTTACATGGGTGTCACTCAAGGATAAGGGTTAATAGGTATACATTAGTCATTGTGATTTTAGCATAGTAAACAGTGGGAATTTTGTAACTTGGATTACTTGAAAAAGAAAACTGTTCGAATGATTGAAAATGAAAACAAAATAACAATGTAAATATATTGATAAGAAAAAAACAAAAACAAACGAAGTTTCCGTTTCAGGAACCCGAGTTTAATTTTATGTCGTAATCATTCAACTCGTTAGCGGTTTTATTCAGCGATTAGGGATAACCATACGACATATCTAATTACCAAAGCGATTTTTTTTAAATTTTTTTTTTTATTAAAACTAAACCTGTTTAGTTTTAATGAACCAATTTTTTTAAATCCAACACTTTAGTTATTTTGAGAGCGTGCAACTGCACCCGAAAGGTTGATTAGGAAACTCCAAATCCTTTTATGACTCGAAAAAAAAAAAAAAAGGGCTTTTTATCGGCTTAAATGATAAACTAATGTTAAATATTAGTATTTAATATAATGAGATATCAATCTACACAATTTGCCATCGATTCTGAAATAAAATGAAATCCTGACATTGTGATCATTTTTGCAGGTGTTATGTGCCAAATATTGAAATAAGAATGTTTAAATTCAATTATTGTAATTTAAGTCTTAAATTTTAAAGTCGATTTTATTTATAAAATATCTTTTTAGAAATCAATCTCAAAAACAATCTGAACAATAAATCTTTTTTGTTATGGCTAAGTTTTTGTCAAGGGTAGAAATTATAATAGACAAGTATTCATCCATGATGACATTTTACCGATTTCCTGGTTTACAGGTATTCTTGCTAAATTTCTTCGAAAGAATAGTTTAACATTCTGTAAAAGTACCTTCCGTTTTTTTGTACTTCTGCAGAGAAGGTAAAAAACCGATAAAAACTGGATATATTTTTCGTGTTTTTATTCAATTTAACATGTTTATTCAGCGCGAAAAGAATATAGTGTTTACCGATGTGTTGGAAAATTCAAGATGGCGTCTCACACATTCTTTAACACCGTAAGTTTGGGAAAAGGTGTTATAAATAAAAAACTATACAAAATACTATTAAAAACCCGCCGAATATATGTCAACCTATGTCACGGTAACATATATTGAGCGAGTTTTTAACAGTATTTTAACCGGTTTTTTATTTATTACACCTTTTTCCAAACTTACCGTGTTAAAGAGAGAATCGGCCGCCATCTTGAATTTTTCAATACATCGGTAAACACTGTATGCTTTTCGAGCTGAATAAACATGTTAAATTGAATAAAAACACGAAAAATATATCCAGTTTGGTAGAAAAGTAATTTATCTTGCCTTTGATAACATTTATTTGTTATATATTTGTTTTTTGGCAACTTATTCGAATCTATGTGTACAGTAATACAAACCCGAAATAAATTTAAGACCACGAGTGAAATGAGAAAATGAAGAAAATCACATTTACTGTGTAGTCAGCGGGTTTGGTTGCCATAACAACGTGACGGTAGTGAACGTGTGTGTGTGCGTGTGTGCGGGTTTCGTGTAGTTTAGTTTGGTATAATAGTTTCGTATTTTTTTAATTTGTAAATAAGAAGTTATTAAAAAATTACACCCTTCCAAGATGGACAATAAATAAAGCCATAATATTTTATGGTAAAGGTAAGAGCGTAGAAACGATTGTTTTTTAGGAGATGTGATTATTGGATTAACCAATCAGAAATCGTCTGTGGCACACACATCTCTGTTTTTATAGATATATAGAAGAAGATATAGATATAGATAGATAGATAGATATAGATAGATAGATAGATATATATATATATGATTAGTTTGGGAGGGGGGGGAAATCCAGCAGAGTGCTCAATTAAAAGGAAAATCCGAAGATATCCGAAAATTAAGAGCGTATTTATATTTTCTATACAGAAAGTTGTTAGATGAGATAAGTCATTGGTACCGTCGGTTTCAAGACCGATAATTAGGACCGTTTTAGATATCAATATCAAGTTCTATGCAGACTATACTCAGGAGATGAGTATTGGCTGAAGAGAATTGGTATGGATATCTAAAACGGCCCTAATTATCGGGCTTGAAACCGAAGGTACCAATGAATGACTTATCTAACAACTATGGGACGATTCTTGGCCTTCGGAATAAGATCAAAGTGTAGTATCTTCAGATGTTGCACTTCAATTTCTTGTTCTCTGTCAGTGGAGGAGAAATCCTTCACTACTGAGACAATTTTTTTTTGTTCCTTTTCTCCACATTAAAATACGACCCTGGTGTCTAACTCTGTCCCGTGGGGAGGCATTGTAAATAGGAACAACTATGGGGCGATTCCAATATTTTTCCGATTCCGACACAATTACCGATTCTTTAGAAATATCTAAATATTAAACTAAAGAGTTATTATTTTCCTCCGTCCATCGTAAACAGGTGTTCAGATCTTTTTCTCAAACGTAAAAATACACTTGTAGGCGAAGATTTATAGATTTTAGTTTTATTGTAATTTGAAATTAAAATTTATTTTATCATTACTACGAGTAGTGGAAGATTTTGCTTTCAACAAAATCAAATAAATAAAACAATTAAAAGAATCGTTTTGGCATCAGAAAAAGAAGCAGAAAAAGTTCCGATTTTCCCGATCTGATTAATAATCTATATTACTGTTGGGACGATGGAGGTATAAGAAAAATTTGTGCCTATTTTCCGATGCCAAATGGCATAGTTTTTATTTGTTTGTTTTTGGTTAAAACTTAATTTTTTATGGCTCGTATTAAATGAAGTGATAAATATTTATTAATTTTAAACTGCCAATAAAACTTAAAGCTATTATCTCCATGAGATACGTTTAGAAAATTATATATAATCATATTTCACGAGTTTTGCTGTACCCCCCCCCCAAAAAAAAAACTATATTTCGATATTTAAAAGAATCGGAATCAGGAAAAATATTGGAATCGTCTCATCATCACTAATATGAGAGAGAGAAAGAGAGAGAGAGAGAGAGAGAAAGAAAGAAAGGAGAAGAAACGGATAAACAGAAATTGGTAATAGAGTCACTGCTTTACCAACTGAGCCAACGAACACACTACTAGAAATAGAATAAATTATATGGTTTTTAAATTTTTCATTTATTTACATTTTTATAATACTGATAACCGAGAAAAATCGATTTTTTTATGGAAGAGTATTTCTTTACGCGAACCATAATTTTGTGCACTAAATAATACGGATAATGTCCAAGATTAGTGCTCGGAAAAAAAAATCAAGCTACCTGAAGTGCGTTGATTATAGAACGGAACGGAGTCAAGATACGGAGAACGAAACCATATATTTATTTTAAGACATTAGTTTTAACAAATCTTATGTTATCACGACACAAAAAAAAATAACATAAACAAAAAATACTTCTTGTATTATCAAATAATAAAACAAATATTTTATTTTAAAAATTGATTTAGTTTTAATACTTGTTTTACGACGAAACAAAAAAATATATAAATCATATGGTAAATGTGTAGTTTAGCAGCGTAACTTATTTGACAGACAAAAAATTATAAAAACTATTTATTTTTATATAAAACACATTAGACCCAAAGGCTAAAATAAAACCAGAAAAAAAATTCATTTTTATTAAACTAAATGTACGACATTCGAGGAAGCCGTATTGCTTTTAAAATTTGGCCTTTCTAAAGTTTAACAGACTGGCCTTTTTTTTTTTTTTTTACGCTCTCATTACAAGAAAATATGATAGCCAAAAACATGGTTCTATTAAAGAACGTAAAAAGACAAAATTTGGCCTTAAAAAGGTCCATCTGTTAAACCTTAAGGCCACATAGCCAACTGGCGGCCTCGAATGTCGTAATTTTAATAAAAATGATGAAAAAAAAAATAATAAAAATGAACTTTTTTTTTTCTTGTTTTCAGCCTTTGGGTCTAATAATGTGTTTTATATAAAATAAATATTTTTTTTATAATTTTTTGTCTGCCAAATAATTTACGCCGCTAACTACACTATTATATATATTATATATTATAAAGTTTTATATATATATATAGTCTCTCTTTAATATATTTTTGTTTTGTTTTAAAAAAATATTTGTTTTATTATTTGATAATACAAGAAGTTTTTTTTTTTGTTTTTTTTTAATATCATTTTTTGTTTCGTGATAATACAAGTGTCAAAACTAAAGTAATTAAAAAAAAATATATATATGGTTTTGTCTTGACGCCAGACTCCGTTCTATTCCATATCCACTTCCGGTAACTTGATTTTTCCGAGCACTGATTTTGGACATTACCATAATAAGTTAGAGTTATTTCCCTTCTCAATTTATAGCGGTCATAAAGTTACCATAACGTACTATTTTAATTATTTTTTTTTTTTTACTGAAGTAGGTTTGGGTGGGGTGCAATAGAAATCTTTCCGGAATCCATTTCACAAATAAATCATTAAGATATTATGGAATTTTTTTTTAAATTTAAATTAGGGTTGCAGATTTTGGTGGTATAAGGCCCGACCGACAACTAGGATTTCATTCATTTCGACCCAGACTCCTGAAAGTTAAAAATATATGAACGACTCTTTGTTTAAAGTCTTATAATATTCAAACTCGTTAAACTGATCCTTTCGGAGAGTAAACAAACTTCGACTGCTTCGAAAAGCTCCGACTCCGCAACTCTGGTTGAGATGCAGCCGACATTTGACAAATGTTTTCCTTAAATGTATCCTAAGCTTTAAAATGAATGCTAAATAAATAAATTGAAATTACGGAGGAGGGTGGATCTAAACACTAAAACAATTATTACCTAGCCTTTTGTGTAGGCTTTATTTATTTATAATTGGAAGAGGGCAGAGGGCATCTGCCTTTTTAATATGAAACCCCGAACAACTTGTTACGCTTCTACTTAATATATATGTAGATGTATGTACACAGTTTTAAACGACGCTTCTTGTAAAACATATGGAAATGAAAACAACAACAACAACAACAAACCAGCAGTTGCAACTGCAGCTTCCCGCTCTTCATCAATTAGATCATTTGAATCCGAGGATGGAGAATAATCGAAGAGAACAATTGTTCATGTGTGTAGCGTAAATGGCTGTTGCCAGGAGCTTAACGTCAGAAAGCCAACATCGACATTTAAGCCAACACACACGCACAAAACAGCAAGTGCACCTACATTTAAAAGCTGTATATACATATTTATTCGAGTTAATTAGCATCATTTTAACATTAGTCGTTCTCATACAGAGGTGGGGGTAAACAAACAAGTAAAAAAATTTTAACAAATAAGTAAACCTTTATATTATCAAAATTATAAAACAATTTCGCGTGCGTTGCTGCCGTTGCTTGTTGCGACTAGAGGAATTATTTATTTATTTACTATTAATCAAATATATTGAAAAAAAAAATGCGATTTTTTTTTTTGCAGTCTTATAAAAAAAACGAAATAAAATCAAGCACAACACATTTCGGTTTCTTCGTAAACAAGTCAGCCATTTTGAAAGTCTAGTTGGAAAAAAAATTCCTTCGTGACCCTTCAAAATTTGAAAGCATTTAAACTGTTGAATATACAGTAATTTCTGGTTTATTAGCAAGTCCTCGCGTATTAAAAGATTGAAAGTTTTGGAAGGTATTGAAATTGAAATGTTTTTATAGAGATTGAAAATACATCTACAAAATTAGTTTATTATTATTATTATTATTATTATTATTATTATTATTATGCTTTTTTCACACCAAACAAGGCAGTGTCACTTAGGTGTAAGGGGCTACTATTGGGACAAAATTTGAAGGGATACTACGTAGGGAGTTGGGCAGCAAAATGTCTTTTCACATTACACTTGAAATTCTGTATGTCAGTGCAGTCAAGAGAGCAGGGGCCCGGGAGGGAATTCTAAAGTCTAGCAGTTCGAGGGAAGAAATTAGTTGAGTAGCAGGCTTTCTAGGGATCTATAGTGTAGAGGGGTGGGATTTTGCTGCTTGTCAGGTTAGTCGGGGGTATTTATGTCGAGGGGGTATAAAGGCTTGAAGGTTGCCGGGCACTTTCCATCAAAATACTTGTAAAAATAGGCACAAAAGGGTGCAACATTTCGTCGATGGGACAGAGGCTGGAGTTTGGCTGACAGTGTGGGACCTATTAAGTTGGCGACTCTTTTTGTGACCCTGTCTAGTACTAGCCCAAATGCGGCAACAATGTGTGAGCGAATGGACCATTCGCCGAATGGTGGCCTTGGAGAGGTACAGACTCTCAAGCGTAACTTTCTAGCACGGTAGAGAGAGCCCTCTTCTTAGCAGCAACCTTGGCAATACCCTCAATGTATTTTTTTTAATTCATGTTCCATGTGAACATTAAGCCGAGGAGTTTGAACAGAGAGCTTTTTTACGTTATAATTATTTTGAAACAATTTAGTTCAATGAATGGTTTAAGTACCAAACGATATCGCAATAATTACATTTGTGTTTTCAAAATTCTATTTAAAAAATGTGAAACAAAAACAAGCGTAAAAAGACCCTCGGGCAACGCCGGATATGTCGAACTAGTTAATAATAAAGTAATTGTGTATTAAAAATAAAATTATGTTAAATAACTGGTTGGGGGGGGGGGCAAGTACGGTCGTCGTATTTGCAAAATACATTTTATTCGTTTGAAACTAAAATCTATTTCTCATCTATAAAATTAGTAAAATTGTGTTGCTTTTTTCAGTCTTTAAACTATCAAAATAATTCAAAATTTCATTTTTTTTTTTTTTTTTCGCTGATTCATGAGTACTGATATTTTGAATTATTCGGACAAACCACGATGAAAATAATGAACAATAATACAAATTATAATTTAACGGCTTTGAAAATCAAATGGAACTATAAAAGTGTTTGGATGGATTTAAATCAAATTTTGGTGCTTACGCAGAGAAGGTACCGTGCTATTTTTTTTTATAAATAGTATTTTTTAAGTTTTAAAGTATCTTTTGTTTATCAAATTGTTATGTGAAAGTACAGAATAGTTACAAAACACTAACGTTATTATTTCAGTACAGTGCTTTCTGCATAAGTATCCAATTTTGAAAACATTTATTTTAATCCTTTCTGTGGAGTCCTAAAAGAAGAAACCCCATGAATATTTTATGATAAATAGTTCGAAAGTCAATTTTCAAGTGAAACTTTATCCATATGGTCAATAATCACGTGGAGATGGCTAGCTCTGGAAATCGAATTTGAAAGATTTAAAAAAGAAAAGAAAAAAAAAAGAAAAAAATATTATTTAATTATATTTTCTTATTGTTAAACACTTAAAATATTGTCATCAAATATTAAATAGCAAACATAAAAGTTAAAATTAATAAGACACCGAGTATTTTGCAAAGGATTCCTAAAACAGCTTGTTTACTTCAAACTGTCAAAAAAAAAAGCTCAGCTTAAAAGTAAGTCAACTTTCACTTTTGGTGAACGCAAAATTGTTTTGTTTTGATAAAATTAAAACGGAAGTTGCGAACTTGAAATGCGATTGACTTGCGATTTTATGTCCTGACAGATTCCTTTATTTTTTTTTCCTCACCATATTTTAAAATAATATAAAGCATTGTTGTAATAAAAAAAAAATGGGTTTGTTTTTCTGTACACAGATTCGAAAAAGTTGTCGCAAAACAAATATAGAACAAATAAATGTTATCAAAGGCAAGTTACTTTTCTGCCCAACTAGATGTTTTTAGTGTTTATATTTAATGTAACATGTTTATTCAGCTCGAAAAACATACAGTGTTTACCGATGTATTCGAAAATTCAAAATGGCGGTGGACTCGCTCTTCGAGACGATAAGTTTGGGAAAAGGAGTTATAAATAAATAAAAAATAAATAAAAAACAGTCAAAATACTGTCAAAAACCCACCGAATATATGTCAGCCTATGTCACGGTAAGATATATTGAGCGAGTTTTTAACAGTATTTTGTCTGGTTTTTTTTTGGGGGGGGGGTTTAATTTATAACTCCTTTTCCCACACTTACCGCCGCAAAGAGAGAGTCGGCTGCCATTTTAAATTTTCCAATACATCGGTATGTTTTTCGAGCTGAATAAACATGTTACATTAAATATAAACACTAAAAACATATCCAATTTGGTAGAAAAGTAACTTATCTTGCCTTTGATAACATTTATTTGTTCTATATTTGTTTTGTGACAACTTTTTCGAATCTATGTGTACCGTAAAACAAACCCCTCAAAAAAATCACTCACTACCAATAAAGTTACGTTCATTTCTTAAAGTATTCTCTTTAATTGTAAGTGCTTCTACAGAATTTGAACCGAACGAGACAGAATTTTGCCGAACTAAGCTTAAAACTTAATTTAGTGTTTTTGTTTGTTTTTTGTTTTTTTAAAGTTCGGTTTAAGTTCTATACACGTGCCAAAACCAAATTAAATATAAAATAAATTTTAAATCTGTACGTATTCATAAATTTAGAATACTTGAATGTCAGAACTTTCAGGGTATTATTATACAAACACCGTGACAGCGTTAGGGTTAGGATTAGGGTTAGGGTTAGGGTTTAGGGTTAGGGTTAGGGTTAGGGGTAGGGTTAATTCGCTGTCACGGTGTTTGTATAGTTTTACCACTTTCAGTGCATTTGCAATCAATAAAATGTGAATTATTAAAAAAGAAAGAAAGAAAATGAACTTGCCAGTTCTTTAAGGACAAGAAGTCACGACTCGACATGTGTTTAATGAGAATGATTTTAATAGTACAACAAAAAGGTTGTATTTCCCCCCTCCCCAAGAAAAGCAAAACAATAACGGAGTGCAAATTAACCGTGTACGACGATAGTACCAACTCTAGCCATCCATGACTGATTTCCATTAATATTACTGTCGATTAATAAATTTTGTTCGGCAGGGGAAATTATTACTGAAAATTAAAAAATGGATTTTTTTTCCTGTAGCCAAGAAAACGATAACATTATTGGCGTAACTTAAATAATATTTTTAAAGTCAATCAGGATATATTTTAGCGCACATATATGTGCGCTAAAATATATTATTTATTGCATTTTTCCCAGAGAACTTTTAAAAATCGCACAGTTGAACCAAGAAAACAACGCGATAGTTCAGTTAATTTAACTTTTTTCAATTTTCTTATTAGTTTGTTCGATACTAGTGCAAGTGCACTTATTGATCCGTGCTGAAATAATAGCGTTATTATTTAGAAAGCCATTCTTAACATGGGGAGGGGAGGGTCTTTTGTACTTATTCTGTACTTTAACCTTACAATTTAATAAGAAAAAACAAAAAACTTTAATTAAGCTTGAAAATACTATTTAAAAAAATAGCGCGGATCAATAAGTGCACTCACTGCACTTACTGCATTAGCGCCGTTTGTTCAAGCTGGGTATGAGGCATCCTACCGGATGGATGCCAAATATTCACCCGCTATCGTATATATTCTAACCGAGAGATCTTTTTTTTAAGATTCTGACCGTCCCTTTAAGTGCGATTGTTTGAATCTTACTTGCACTTGGTTCACCGGGTATATTTACCAGATAGTTAACACAATGTCTCCACATAGATGTCTATGTACTTGTAATCGCGCCCAATTCCAGCAGCGTTAGACATGAGGTTGGTTGAATTAAACCGCCCCCCCCCCCTCACTAAAAAGGGAGATTCAGGATGGTTGCGAAATTTGCTAAGACTGGGCCCGTCGACATTCCCCAGCGGAGGCGCATCAGGCGACTGACAATAAATCATTCTCTACTCCAAGAGAGAAGATAGTGCCTAGAAGGATGTCCTCCTGGAGCCGAACCTAAATATACGCACTCTTGTATAATAAGCCCAAGGGTCTATGATGCCAGCGTCTATGTTGTACGAATAATACTCGGGTGTTATTGACGCTAAAAATAAATGATATTGAAAACAAGTTAAACAGCATATTTACTTTCTAGATTCTCACCATTCTTTCAAACTAAGAACAACGACGAAATGTATACATGGGAAATATTCTTAATTTTTTTTTTTTAGGAAATTTAATTCTGTTAAAAAAAACTAGAACAATTAAAATGTATACAATGAAAAAGTTCAAAGAGAATGTATCAAGGGAAGCCGACAGATGAGAAAATCGGTGTATTTCTTAACAGGGTTTTTTAATATCATTTTTTTTTTTTTTTAATTATTTTTGTAAATAATGTTTGTGAATAAAGCAGGATGTATTTTTCGGTCACTGGACGATTTACCAAAATTTGGAGTAATTTCTTCGTGAATGAGGATAGAATTCGGTGCGTGTAATAATTGTACATCTGTCAAATGTTAGTGTCGAAAAGAAAAGAGAAACTGGCTTCGTTTTTTTTTTAATTGGATTTCCGTGGCAACTAGATACGTTTTTAGTTGAGATAACGGACAGAAAAAGGCTTGCACATTTCGTATGAGAAATTATAAGATAACAAAGTATTGCTTGCAAGATGGACGGAAAGACGTCAGACTTTATCCTAACACAAACTAAACTGCAATGCAAATATACACAATGCATGTTCTCCTTGATAGGAAATACAAAAAAAAAAGGCGAGAATGAAAAAGAAAGAAATGAATTTACTTACCGTCTAGACGTCCCAAGTCAGAATAGTCAGGTCGTGTGGACATTGTTCATGGAGCTGGTTTTGCAAGTAGATCCTATAAATCAAAAAGAGACAACATAAGAAGAAAAATCAGTCTCTCTTTGCCGTAGTTGGCTATTCATACCTCAGCGCCATTGCTATGAGGATCGTGAGCCTCGCTCTGGTGCTGACTTGTACTCATACATTTCATTGAGCTACCAACTGCACACACGCACGCAGCATAGGGAGGGAGACGCGACAAAGACGGGGGGTGGGCGAAAGAGAGAGAGAGAGAGAGAGAGAGAGAGAGAACGTACAACACAATACATTCGCTTAAAATTGACAACCACACTTTGCAGCAGCAGTTGATTGCAGGAGAATATACACCATCATAAGTATAAACACGGTATTATTAAAGGTTTAATGCAGCGTTTGGACAAGCATTAACAAACAACAAAAAAGTTAATTTCTAAATTAAAATGATTAACCCACATTGAACATCAGTTGATCGATGAAATAGATGCTGGGGAAAAAATAAACAAACAAAACATTTGAATTTTAAATTAATTGCATTAAATAGTGACCGATTATGTAAACGTTACTCGTTAATTATCAAAATTATTTGTTTGCTTTTTTTTTTTTTAACTATTGACAATATTGAAGATATCATTCGGACATTTCGTTTGGACAATTGATATCCAGTTTTGACCACATCTACAAGGAACTCCTAAATAATTTTGCAGTCATGCATGAACAGTCTTTGACAATAACATTCAACTTTTATATAATTTAAAAATAGAAAATAAAACATTTTTAAAATATAAACATTTTTTAAAATCTCTGATTTATTTTTATTTTTTAAGTTTTACGAATGAATTTTAACAATAATAATCACGAATCAAAAATGAAAATACATTTATTTCTCTTTTTATTTTCTTTTTAAAATTTTTAAAACTTAAAAAGAAAAGTTCTCCACACTTCATTTTATTTATTTCCGTTTTGGGAAATTCTAATGCTAGTTTTTTTTTTTTTAAAAAAAAAGAAAGAAAAGAAAACTTTACTATTCATTATTACTTATTTTATTAAAAGTATGTTAATACAAAAAAAGATATAACATTTTTTAAAAAAAATGTTTATAGCAGGTTTCATTGTGCACGTGAAACAGAAACACTGAAATGAAAAGTAGGCCGGAAAAATATAGTTGCCATCTTTATAAACAAATCCAGAAACAGACTAACGGTAACTCAAGTTAATAATTCTGTCCATTAGTAGAAAATTTATGAATTTAAAAAAAATAATGACTTTAAAAAATAATGAATTAAAAAAAAATAATGGCTTTAAAAAAATAATGAATTTAACGTATCGTTTTCTTAGTTGGCCTCTTTCTGAAAGATGACGACTATATTTTTTCAGACGACATTTCAAAGTAAAAACGTAAAAAAAAAAAAAGAAAAGAAAAAGTTGCTTGGGAATAATGGCCAAATCATGCTGAAAACAATTTCATTAAATAATGTACATGATTGAAATAGGAATTAACCAAAGTTATCCAAAAATCAAAACCAGGTGTAAATTAATTATTTTAATGAGTGAACCCCTCCCCCCCCCCAAAAAAAAAACGAACTGGCAGATGGTTTTATTTCCAATCCAACACCAGCAATAGTATAATGACTATGGCTCAGTGGTTAATGACACAGACTGACAACTTGAGTGTGCTAAGTACGAATCTAGTTCGTTCCATAGAAACACTTTTACTGAGGGACGTTGGCAACTTTTACGTGGCCCCTCGTAATCGATATCTTTTTAGTAAGAATTCTTAATAGAAAGATATCGGGGAATCGAATGCCAACACTATCATCATGAATGATACACAACAACAAGAATGGGTTCATAAACTTTTTCAAATATACACCAGCAAAGTTTTAAGTAAAGAGATTAGTTAAGTGTAGTGAGATCAAGATGCAATTCGAACGAATGCCAAAATACGACTGGCTTGAATAGCCACCCTTTTTCTTTGTTTTGTGTGTGTGTTTTTTTTTTGTTTTTTTTTTACTTGGGATATGATCTCCTCTTCACTTCAAAAAGCAAGTTAAGAGTTTTCACAGAAAAGTGTTAATTCAATATTTTCCAACCAATGAAAATTGTTTTAGTGCATTGATTATTCTCTACTTCTAATTAATAGTAGCAGTTATTATTCCCAGTGATAATGGATTAAACAGAGTTGAGAGGGAAAATATAAAAAAATTTCAAGATCTTATGTACCACATGAAAAGAAAGTGGAATTGTAGGAAGATCTCCATAATTCCAGTAATTATAAGAGCAACCGGACTCATGAAAAAGAATTTAAAAAACTACCTGGTAAATATACCTGGTGAACTAAGTGCAAGAACGATACAAACAGTTGATATGATGATATGATATGCATATATATGATATGATATGATATACATATATATATGATATGATATACATATATATATGATATACATATATATATATATATATATATATATATATATATATATATATATATATATGATATACATATATGATATACATATATATATGAAATACATATATATATATATATATATATATATATATATATATATATATATATACATATATGATATACATATATATATGAAATACATATATGATATGATATACATATATAATATGATATACATATATATAGGATATGATATATATATATGACATGATATGATATATATATATATGATATGATATATATGGTATATATATATGATAGATATGATATATATATGATATATATATATATATATATATATATGATATGATATGATATACATATATATGATATGATATGATATACATATATATAGGATATGATATATATATATATATATGATATGATATACATATATATAGGATATGATATATATATATGATATTATATATATATGATATATATATATGATATATATATATATGATATATATATATATGATATGATATATATATGATATATATATATGATATATATATGATATATATATATGATATATATATGATATATATATATGATATATATATGATATATATATATGATATATATATGATATATATATATATGATATATATACGATATATATATGATATATATATGATATAT
>NC_136484.1:25284528-25424528 GCF_053919585.1 Euprymna scolopes | reverse complement strand
TAACAACATGCCCCGAACTGTGCTCATGTTCGGTTCTGTTTCTTCTAGGATCTTCTGATCACTCGGTTGTCTCAATAAAGATAAAAAACAAAAAAAAACAAAATATAACTAAAACTTCAAACAGTATATCGATACTCGATAACTAACTGGGACAGTTTATGAGTATTCATATCGGAACTACCCCTATGCTCTATATTTAAAAAAAAAATGTGTCAGCTATTGCATCCTACTTACTTTATTTTATCAAGAATTGTGTATTTGTATATTCAGCTAAAACGTCAAAAATACACAACAAACCCCTACAAAGTTGGTATTTTTTTTTTAATCAACATAACTCTGGAAAAATCTGCCTGTTTTACAGGTATTTTAAAGGTAGGTGCTCCAACGAACTACAAGCCCTTGTACCCCCTCGACATAAATACCCCTGACAAACCCAACAAGCAGTAAAATTCCACCCCTACACAGTAGAGATCCGCAGATGTAAGAAAACCTTCAACTGTAATAGTTTCTTCCCAAAGACTATTAGATTTTGGAATTCCCTTTTGGGTTCCTGTTTCCCTGACTGTACTAGCATGCAGAAGTTCAAGTGTAATGTAAACAGACATCTTGCTGCTCAACTCCCTACATAGTACTCCCGCAAATTATGTTCCAGAGAATAGCCCCTACATTAAAGTAGCCCCTCCCCATCATTGTGCCTTGTTTAGAGTGAAAATGCAACAAAAAAATTTATTCTTTAGGGGTCAAATAACCGTTTGTATCATTTAACATTATCAAAAATTAGACACCATTTTTAATATTAGCAAAAATTAGACACCATTTTTAATATTAGCAAAAATAAGACATCATTTTCAACATTATCAAAAATTAGACACCATTTTTAATATTAGCAAAAATTAGACACCATTTTTAATATTAGCAAAAATTAGACACCATTTTTAATATTAGCAAAAATAAGACATCATTTTCAACATTATCAAAAATTAGACACCATTTTTAATATTAGCAAAAATTAGACACCATTTTTAATATTAGCAAAAATTAGACACCATTTTTAATATTAGCAAAAATAAGACATCATTTTCAACATTATCAAAAATTAGACACCATTTTTAATATTAGCAAAAATTAGACACCATTTTTAACAGTATCAAAAATTAGACACCATTTGCAACATTATCAAAAATTAGACACCATTTTTAACATTATAAAAATTAGACACTATTTTTAATATTATCAAAAACTAGACACCATATTTAATATTATCAAAAATTAGAGACCATTTTTAATATTAGCATTTTTTTTTCAAATTGACAGATGCAAACTCCAAATTTAAGTCAGTGTTTCTTAACTATTATCGTTTCTCTACAAAAAAAAAGGTGGGCGAGAGAAACTTATTTTAGTAGTGCTCTGGAGGCATCATTAATTTTATTTGACGTTTTCAATAACGCTCTAACGGCCTCCTCCATGTTTCTAATCACGTTAAAAAATGATCTTCTATTATGTTTTTTATGGTTCCAGGCAACACCGGTCAGGGACATGAAGAGTGGGGAGGGTTAGGGGTGCCCAAGCACCTGCCTCTTTTACTCTTGTTTTAAAAGTGCCCTTTTCAGAGGAATGTATTATAAGCTTGAGCCCCACCAAGACAACATTTTTTTTTACTTAAGCACCAGTCTTGAAAAAGTTCTCTGCACATCACTGACACCAAGTAGTCCTGCTAGTATATATATAAAATGCAGAAAGCATCATACTGATATCAAATATCCACGTATTTATGGTATGGATTATTGAACTAGATAACCGTATATAAATAAGTCCAATTTATACATCTGTCATGTGCATCAAATAAAACTTAAAGTTATCCCTTTGTCTTTTCACTGTGATTTATTTGATTAACAATCGACGTGGAACACTGAAAAAGACTACAAAAATTTGACATCAGTCCTGATCAAATCACAGCTATGGACGCATTGAATTTTGACATTCAAAAACTCCATAGGAACCGTCAGAGCAAAGAACACTCACTAAAAATTAGACGTGACAGGTTGTATAACGAATGCTGTGCCCCATTTGATCTTCAGAATAATTTCAGATACGCCCCTTCCTTCATATAAGTAAATTATAAACTTGTTGCATAGAATCTATGCCAAAAACAAAAACAAAAGAAAAACGAGATTTTCATCAGATATATACTTGCTACTTAAAAGCAGGAAGAAGCTGAGTCACTACATATCTGAATTTAGAACAATTAGTAATGAACGCAGAGGAAATCTAGGACAAACATATTATGGATGCTTTTATGAATGGCTTTCCAAATACTCTTTGAAAAAAAAATAAATAAATAAACAATGACATTAAGACTTGCCTATGAGACAGAATTTGAAAGTCATCCAAATGAAGTTCATTTACTCCTTGCTTCCCGGTGATATGTTTCAGGAGTTTCACAGTTTAGTGTTTAGCGATTTCTCATCAATTCTCATGCTCTGCTGTGGTCTCTACAAAAACTACTTGTCGTCTGGATTCTCTGTCCATTCAGAAATGCCAGGGATCGCAAATGTGAGAAATTTGAACATTTTTCTAACATCTGTCAATCTTCTGCTCTCAAAAAAAAGTAACCTCTACTACTTCTATCGGAACTGCTATTTCTACTGAATGTCTTTTGAAAGTCATACTAGAAAGATATGCTGATGGCTTACCTGTGAACACTTGTGGACTACATAGATTAAAAAGTGATGAAAACTAACAAGTGGCAATTCTTTCTTTGCTCCATTCAACAAAATATTTACAGTGGACTTTTTTTTGTGTGCTCAAATTGTAAGTGCATGTGAAAATATCAGCAGCAGCCAAAGAATAGATGGCTAGCGAAGGTATTAGCAGCAGCAGCCGTTTGAGCACTACGCAAATTAGCAAGTGTGTACAGGCTTGCATGACAAGAAAAGGAAAAAAGGACAGCACGTAGTGGAGGGGAGAAATGCTGAGCGAAATGGACGTATGGCCCCGTGGTGACGGCGAAAGACTTTTAAGCTGGTGTTGAGACGGCGGGGTTTTATTAATCCCATTGCTAATGAAATGAACAGTAAACAAACAAACAAAACAAAAAAACAACAAGCAGGCATTGTTTGAAAAGTAATGGTAATAAATATCTTTTACTAAAACAGAAAGAAAAGCCGAGTCAGATTTATTTTTGTTTGTTTGTTTGTTCCTGCGACATTACAATATAATTAGATAGTAACCAGTCAGATTTCAACAAGAAATAATTCTTATATTCACACAAAACTATCAGCAATATAGAAATTTTGTTGCAGCATAATACGAGGGCACACACTTTCTAGTGCAGAATTAAAATATTTGATATTTTACGGTTCTGGATTTTTGAGAAGAGGAATGGTTATTCATATTCGTTATTCATATTATTTGAATTCTTTAAGCCATTATTCTCATCTTGAGTGTCATTTTCACAATGTTTCAGTCCATATAACCTCGGACCTTTTTCGGGTGTATCTTATCAAACTCTGGAATTTTTCTGTCAAACTCTGGAATTTTTCTGTCAAACTCTGGAATCTGCACAGAATTTCAAACGGGGCCATTTATTTAATTCACGGGGATAGCATGATCTTGTTCCATCAGCTATGACTGGATAGAAATCCTAAAGAAATTGGTAATTGTATTTTAAAATTACAAAGCTATCATTCGCGCATTTATGGAGTATTGTTAGGTTAGTGCATCTACCATTAGTCTTTCAGTCTTAGACAGTCAAAAAAAGAGTCTCCAATCTAATAGACCCCGCATTGTCCACTAAGTTCCAGCCTCTGTCTCATCGCTACAATGTTGCATCCCTGTGCAAGCTTTATAAGCACTTTAATTGTGTGTGCTCTGATGAACTCATAGCACTTGTGCCCCCTCGGCATACATACTCTAAACTAACCAAATAAGCAGCAAAATCTCACCCTTTCACCACTAAAGTCTTTAGATTTTGGAAAGTTTCTTTCCATGGACTGCTAGAATTTGGACCCCCTCCCCACTGTTTCTTGCTTCTCTGACTACTAATATGCAGAAGTTTAAATGTAACATAAACAGACATCTTGCAGCTCAACTCTCCACATAGTCCTCTGTAGATATGATCTTAATTAATAGTCCCTCACATCCAAGTGGCAATAGGCCTTGTTTAAAATTGAAAAGAGTCCCAAAAAAAGATTATAGCAATAAAATCAAGGCAGTACTCATATGAAAACAAGCAATTTATTAAAATCAAAATGAATATGAGTCTAATATGTTTTCATTTCTTCTTTGAACCCCCATAACACATACTATCAAGTAAAATCAAATCAGAGGATCAACTCTCTACTGATACCTGCTGAAATGTACAAGGTCATGCTTAAAATATTTATTACGTTTTGCATTGTGTCTTGAATGCATTATTTCAACCAAGGTCATTCTTGATTGAAGTAAAATAATTCTGCTACTCTTCTACAAAATGGAAGACTAGAAACTTTGCTCAAGTCACAGTTATGTGATGGTGAAGACATTCACAATTTTTATTCTGAAAAAGTTCCAGAAAGTCCACAATCTTTGGATCCTGTCTGGAAAGGGACTGTGTTAACTAAATTGTCAACCTTTGTCGCATCTTCAGACACCACTTCAGCTGCCCATGGTTCTCTTCTTTATAGATTTTGTAACCGTCTTCAATTCTGTTGAAAGAGATTCCTTCTGGTGCATCATACAGGAAGATGGTGCTCCTGCAATAGGTCAACATTAGTTTGAATATGAATGCATGATTATGAGTCAAACCAGCATTTGACAGGGATGTATACTATAGCCCAATTCTCTTATCATTCAACTATGCTTATTGATATTGTATTGCTGAAAAGGTTGCAAGAGGCTGTGATCCACATTTACATGTGTATTAATGCTCATTTGTGTACCTTGTTCAATTTGATTAGGATGAAGCAGAGCTCAGTCATCAAGTTGGGACTGCTACATTCACCTTTGTGTACGTCTAACGGTCATTGTGAAGACATAAGAATTTCAATATTAACTAAGAAGTGTGTCCATCAATCTATCATCCGGTTGGTCTTCCTCTACGGTTGCAAAATATGACCAATGAGGATGGTCGATCGGTGGAAGTTAGCATATTTTGATAATAACTACCCCCAATGCATTCTGCATTGCCAGCAGGCCAATCATGTCTTAACTTCTGTTCTCCGCCAACACCGTAGCCTAAAATCTATGCCTTCTGTCTTGTAACAGCAACATATTCAGTGGTTCGGACATGCAGCCTATTGCCCACAGGCCCAATTAATTTGCGACATAATCCTTCCTACTACTTCTCTGCCTGAGTGGCACATGGCAGCTGAAGGCCTGGGTGATGACTATAAAGGTCCACAGGTGGTTGGCCTTTGATGATGAGTCACGATCGGCTAACTAATTGTGAGACTTTATTCAAGACCACAATGCATCATGGTTCAGAATGTAATGATGCCAAGAAGCCGGTTCAACTTGATAACGGTGACTATGATTACAACAACAACAATGTAAGTTTGTTTACTTTGATTATGATCCAACCTGAAATGCTTCATGTTCACTGTTACCAAATACAACTTCACACTGAATAATGTTGAATAATTCATTAGGTTAAAAACTCTTAATCTATTAAGGTCTATTGTGAATGAAAGGAATATGAAACAAGGTGATTAAAATCTCTGCTGATGCCACAAGTTCCTAACAAAATGCAAACACATCAACATATTATGAGTATACTTGCACATAACTCGCAGGGGATTCTTTCTTTATTGAAAAAGTTATGCTTACTCATGCTAACAGTTTCCTCTCTATTTCCAACTGCTATTAAGAGAGCAAATTCTGCGATTGTTGCTATAAACCCTACAAGAATCACTTAGCCACCATTAATGAACACCACAGGATACCAAACTGACTTAAAACCTGAGGACTAATATCTGTCCGTGGCATTTAATTGCACCAACTAAAATTAGCAATTCTTCCAAAAAGTGTGGATAGTTCTACACAAATCTTCACCATTATAAATAAAACATGTACGGATTTCGAAGAACTTAATTGTTGTGTAAACCTTTCACATCAAAATCGACTAGAGAATTCATTTTATATATTCTAGAGGAATACACATTCCAGGTAAAATTAATTTCCTGAACAGAACAATTTTTGCATCACGTGCATGTCTCCTCATGAAGATTCAAATCTATAATGATATTAAGCCATATTCCAATGTTGATAAAAATCCATTTTTGTAAGATTTGAATTCTAGAAAATAGCTTCAAGAGCTATTTTCGTAAAAATTGGAAATATTTTCCAATTTTCGCCATTCACAATCGCGTTCCTGCCACCCATATCTATTTAAGTTAAATCACTGTGAAGATAACTAAAAAAAAAAAAAAAAATACAAAAAAGAAAAAAAGAAACGAAAACAACAACAACAAATTATATTTTCAAAAGGGATCGGAGGAACGCATCGGTTTTTCAATTCTAAAAGTTAAACTCTTGTAAGTTAAACTCCTAAACATGACTTGTTTGGAGCAATTTCCATAAAAAAGAAAGAAATCGAAATTCACAAAATTTTACTTACTTAGTGTCTAATGGCAATGGATCAAATTTATGTAATTTTTTAATAATTTTTGCCCATATCATGGCTCTCAAATGCGAATTAAAATACTCTAAAGAAAATAAAATGTGGAGAATATTTCTTATTAACTGATAGCTAACATTAATTGTTAAAATTTCACACATACAAAAAATCAGAGATATCTCAATTTTCACAAAGGGTTTCCACTCAGTTTTATGTGCTTACAGTTATATCTCATAGGATTAGCGACTCTCTCGACAGAGGCAACCTTTCTAGGGCAATTACTCTTGACATATCAAAGGCCTTTGATAGGGTATGGCATAAAGGTTTACTTCACAAGATCTCCAGCTATGGTATAGCTGGAAATGTCTTCTCAATTATTAAATCATTTCTCTCTGATAGGTTCATAAGAGTAGTAGTTGATGGGCAAAAATCAGAAGCTCACAGTATAAATGCTGGAGTCCCTCAGGGGTCCATCTTGGGCCCAACTCTTTTCCTGATCTACATTAATGATCTTCCAAATCACATCCTTACATCATTCGTAGACATTTTTGCTGACGACACTACCATCTATGGTAGCACATCTAAGACAGTAAACGACCAAGTTCTCTCCGATTCTCTCTCCTCTGATCTTGATCACGTTGTACAATGGGGAAAGGAGTGGCAGGTTACTTTTAATGCATCTAAAACCAAGCTTTTATCTTTACATCATCAACGTTCTGATCCCCATCTGGCATCAATTAAAATGAATGGCTCTCGTCTTCAGAAGGCCTCAAGTTTTGACAGGCTTCTGGGATTGACCTTTACTCCTGATCTTAAATGGAATACGTACATCAAATATGTTGCCAAGGCCGCTGGAAAAATGGTGGGATCCTTCTATCGATCCAGTAGATATCTCACTGCTGATGCAATTCTCTATCTATATAAGAGCCAGATACGTCCAAGGATGGAATACTGTTGCCACATATGGGCAGGAGCTGCTAGAAAAGACTTGTCCTGCCTTGATAGAGTTCAAAATAGACTTCGTGGCCTGGTGGGAGATGTCCTTTTATCTTCGCTGCAACCTCTATCTCACAGAAGAGATGTTGTGAATTTGTCTCTACTTTATCGTTATTTTCATGGAAAGTGTTCGACTGAGCTATGGTCCCCCCTCGCCAAACTTTCACAAGAAACACTAGACTAGCTGAAAACATTATCAATAATTTTCCTCACTCTTTATCTGTGCCTAAACCTAAACATAGATTCCATGATCAAAGCTTCTTTCTTAGAACTGCACGCCTGTGGGATTGTCTTCCGTTTTCCTGCTTTCAAGCTGTCTATAATATGGTTGTCTTCAAGTCCAACGTGAACAAGTTTCTGATGAGCCGTTCCACTTAAGTTAACAAATTTACCGAACTTCCATTACTATTGATTACTATATTGTCCTTTTGACTACTCTACACTCTTTAACCCTTATCCTTGAGTGGCCGATCGGCCTTGATAAGTGGTGACGCCTATGTAAAAAAAAAAGAAAAGAAAAAGATATTTGTACATTGTAGATTTGCACGATAAAAAAAAAAAAATATATATATATATATATATACGAAAAAAAAATGCATTACGCCTTTTCTTTGTTAACACACACAAAAAAAGAAGATATTTAGGTTGGAATGTTTGTCACAATAGAATAATCTTGATTTACCAGTTGCACGGGCCAGTATATTTTTATAGCGTTGGTATATAGCATATAATTACTTATATACAAAAAGAAGACGTTCTAACAGGTATTAACATAATGAAACAGGAAGATTAAATTCAAAAACAAGTTCAAAAGAAAAAATAGCAAGAAACTTTCTAAAATTGTATCATAACTCGTTTAAAATAATTATTAGCATGTTTTGTTAATTATTATGCAAACGCATCTTAAAATTGAATAGAATATTTTTATACTTAATGTTCTCAGATAAAAATGCTGCAGAAATTTATACTCACTTCTCAAAAATATTTGAATTAAATTTCTAAGTCAAATAATTAGTCTAAGTTAAAGGAAAATCTAAAAGCAGCTGTTTTTAAAACACAACATTTGTAGCATTAAAAAAAAAATGGTTTCTTATTTTTTACACCAATATCTTTACATTTGCTAACATCCCAAGCATTGTACTAGAATAAATAAAGGTGCTTTTGCTGCTGCTGCTATTATTATTTTATTTTATTTTATTTTTTTTTTACTCACTAGGAGTAGTCACACAAGCCATCATCAAAGATTGCTCTTTGAGAACTTGTGGTGTTCTCTGGAGTCTGAGTGAAAACAAGTTTCCCCAGATTTCCAGTACTCTCCACCTCTTTCGATAACCTTTGCAAAAGAATTTGCGTTTTTGCAACAGCCGCTTACCATTGATTTCCCATTGACAGCGACATTGGTCTTCAATAGAATTTGGCAATAAACCTCCCCAAGATACCAATCCTCTCTGCACTCAACCAGCAGAGGTCTGGCTAATGCTTTCTCTCTTCGGTCTTTCCTCCTCCTCCTCCTCCATCATCATCATCATCTATTTATTTATTTATTTTTGTGTTTGTACTCATAGGGAGTTCTCACACAAGTCATCATCTGAGATTGCTCACTGATAACAACCAATGGTGTTCCTGGAGTCTGGGTGACAACAAGTCTCCCCAGATTTCCAGTATTCTCCACCTCCTTCAATAACATTTGCAAATGAATTTACATTATTGCAACAGTCGTTTACCATTGACTCCTTGCTGGCAATGATCGTTGATCATCAGTGAAATTTAGGTGGCAATAGATCTCTTCAAGATACTAGTCCTCTTTGCACTTATCCAGTAGAAGTCTGATTAGTGCTTTCCCTTTTCGGTCCTTTCATCCTCCTTGACCCTTCAACTATTTGGTGTTGTGCCAATTGACGCTAACTCTCCAGGTTTTGTTTTAAATATTTTTACTTTATTTATTGGGGGGGGGGTGATAGTCAATTTAAAATTTTGCGGTTCCAGTTTTCTTGGTTGCGCCTTTTTGTTTCACTGCTGTTGCAGTTTCTATTTGTCCGGTTAGCATTTGTCTATGATGTGATTTAGTTTCCGCACTTGACGGTTTTCCTTAAGATTTCAACTGTTTTCAGCATTACCATCTGTTGCCTAATCTCAGTTTTCCCGTTGATTCCAAAGGCTTTCTTGTTTTTTTCGAATTCTTTAGGACTGTTCCTAGTGCTCCTACAATTATTGGTATCATATCGATTTTCTTTAAGTTTATTATTATTATTGAAATTTTGTATTTTTTAATTTATAAATAAAATATAATGAAATAAAGTTGAAACATCGTCTTGAAAATGTATAGATGTTCAGTGTGAACAAACAACCTTAGTGCAGGATATACGATGAAGACAGATTGGAATAGTAATTTTATTAACATTAATAAAAATAATTTTTATAAAACTGCTCAAAAGAATAAACTAAAAAAAAAAGAAAGTCAGGAAAATACTCTGTGTGTGTGTGTGTGTGTGTGTGTGTGTGTGTGTGTGTGTGTGTGTGTGCGTGTGTATGTCTCTCTCTCTCTCTCTCTCTCTCTCTCTCTCTCTCTCCAAATGTCACTCATCCAAAAGCAAAAACAAAAGGAGAAAAAAAAAAAAAGTAAAAATTGCAATTAAAAACTTCCATTCTCTTTTTTTAATTAGTAAATATTGAAATAAATTCTCTCTTATTAAATTAGTATCTCGGTGATTTGGGTGGCAGTATTAGGACTTCTGACTGTGAAGGTATCATGTTTGTATTTTCTCTTTTTGTTTTTTCTTAAATTCTTTTATTTTACAGATTGGTATTGTTCCTGAAATAGCAGAGAATTTATTCTGCAAAAATTAAGACAAATTGTCATTGTAACAGACTAGGTAGGTTCAAGCAGATATCAGTCATAGTATTGTTTTACATTTTTACTTGAAACCTTCAACATATTCTGATTAGTTTCTAGACCACAAGGTGTAGTGGATAAAGTACTTGGTAAAATTCAGTTGTGAAGTTACACTCTTCTGGAGGTTGAAGGTTCAATTCTCAGTTAAAATGTTTTGGATTGCCAATGAGGGTGTGACCCCAAAGATTCCAACGATCTTACTTATAACTTACAGTTAGGACAATAAACTAATCAGAAGCCTTCAACTTTATTATAAAAATTATTGAATTTTGGATTCAATTCAGTTTGCTGTCAACCTCTGTCTTGAAACAACTAAATCGTGACTGCATTGATTCTTCGCTGCCATCTTTGTCACTAAGAATTACTCAACACTCGAGATCGTGCCTGCACTGATTCTTCGCCGATTTGATTTACTACCGCCATCTTTGTTCAACATAATTTCTCAGCACTTAACAGTGAGCAATGCTCAAAATACAATTGTGAATTACTTAGAACTTCTACCCAATCATGGCTGACAGAACAAGAGCATGCTACCCTCATGGTTTAAATAAAGAGTTTCATTCAAAATTCCGTGCAGATTCCGAAGTTCTACAGAAAGATTCTCAAGTTCAACAAGATATACCTGAAAAAGGTTGGAGATTACATTGACAGAAACATTGTGAAAAATAACATTCATGATGAGAAAAGTCGTCCAAAGAATCTAAATCATATGAATTTCTAAACCTTTTGTCAATTTGACTATGAGAAAAGTTTTATTTGAACTGAACCTTTTATTTTTGATCATTTCTGGCAACTCATGGTCACATGACCCATTTTTCAGTTTACATATTTGATATTATGAACCATCTATCATGACTGAATGCTGCTGCTGCTGCTGCTGCTGCTATCAGTGGCTCTTGCACATTAGGATTGTTTAAGATCAATATGAGGAGTAGTGAAAGAGAAAAAAAAGAGAGTACTTGAAACTCCTAAGCTTTCCACTTCTTACACACACGCCTACATGTCTACATGACACATGTAACAATGAGTTCCTGTTCTGATATTCTCTTCGTTGAATATATTTTCAATTCATTACCAATGTTTCTGAACCAGAAATACACACCCAACAAGTATTTTTTCCATGGTTGAAAAGTTGAAGTTAGAGGTTTTGGAAGTAATCAGTGTTGAACTCATAAGAATCCTCAGAGGTGGAGGTGGATTTTTTAATCTCCAAAGAATTAACAGACAATCTGAATATTGGAAGACTTTTAAATAAGTCGGAGTAAATTTTTTTTTTTTTTTTTTTTAATCTTAGGAGTCAGATCTTATATCTTTTAACTCCACAAACCTGGGTTTTTTTTTTTTACCTACCTTTCATAGCAACAAAGTTAAACACAAGGTCAGTTTATAATAAGAATCTAGATTCCTAAAAACAGGCACTATGGATGTGTATAATAATTGTCATGATCTTAGGATGTGATTTGGGAGATGAGTTAGTAAATAAGGGAAGAACATTAATTTTCCATCTCACTAATTAACAATTGTTAAAGATTAAATAATCAAATTATACCCAATTTCCATCACTAATGATCACTACGCTGTTGTCTCACTTACAACATAATCCTTATCCTCGAGTGGCCTTCAGGTTCTGGTAAGTAGTCACTCTCTTATAAAATTAAAAAATAGTCCATTATAAGCAAAAGGAAATATACCATCATGGACAGTATTGTTGTTTATTGGAGAGATAGAGAGAGAGAGAGAGAGAGAGAGAGAGAGAGAGAGAGAGAGAGAGAGAGAGAGATGGAAATGTAAGCAGACAGAAAAAGATTAATTTGATATTTTGCTTTTTATTTTTGTTTAATATAATTGTTTTTTCCTTTTTTCTTTACTCGGGGAGTGTCACCGTTTATCAAGGCTAAAAGTCCACTCACGGTTAAGAGTTAATGAGTGTCAGGTAGGCAACGTGAAAACATCGTGATGAGCAGGTACCCAAGTGTACAGCAAAGTCCCGACCGTAACATTTGACCGTGACCATGAAAAACAGTGCGCACCATTCCTAGGTTGCAGACCATCATCATGTCAGGTTTGGTCATGATTAGTTCAGTAATGTCGGAGTGTACATATGCATAGGCTATGACCTTCACCTTTGACCGTAACCTTGAAAAATGGTGTGCATTATCCCTAGGTGAGGGACCATCATCATGCCAGATTTGATTATGATCGGTCCAGTATTGTGGGCTGTGGGAGAGTATATATACATAGGCTATGACCTTGACCTCAACATTGAAAAATGGTGTGCCCAATCCCTATGTGGGGGACCATCATAATACCAGATTTGGTCATGATTGGTCGTGTGGTGTGGGCTGTCAGAGAGTATATATGCATAGGCTATGACCTTCACCTTTGGCTTTAACTTTGAAAAATGGTGTGCACCATCCGCAAATGGGGTACCATTATCATGCTAGGCTTGGTCATGATCAGTCTAGTAGTTTGAGCTGTAGAAGAGGCACACACAAACGCTACTACTTTATATATATATATATATATATATATATATATATATATATATATATATATATATATATATATATATATATCCAGGTTCGTTTTTTTTTTACTTTCATTTTGATTTTCTTTGTCCTTTTCTTTTAAGGTATGCATTTTGCATTTTTTTTTTTTTTTTTTTTTTTTGCAAAAGTATTTTTTAGTAGGATTTTCAAAGGGAAATTTACGGTTATCGTTTGATCATTCAATTATCACTTGCACCATATGGTTGACTAATTTTGTTGTTTTAATCTGCATTTATAAAATTGTTGGATGTAAATTGCTTCCAAAATTTTTTTACTCAACCAAACACATGATAATTTGCTAAGAATTTTATTATCAGAAAGGATTTTCTATTCGATTGTTTGAATGGTTCCAGATTTCTTTCAAATTTTGAAGGGCCATAAAATAAGTCATTTTTTTTTTTAGAAATTATTAAAGAAAAGTGCTTGTCATGAGTTCCTTCCATACGAAAGAACGAAAATAAAGAAAAAATTGTATGATATGCATACCTGTGACAGAAGGAAAATATAGTACACAAAAAATCACATAAATTGATTAAGTAATTTTATTTTTAATCGGTAAACAATCAGCAGAAATCTCATGATCCTAGCTTGAAAATAGGCTGAAGGAACAAGGGAGATAACTTCAAATAATTCAAACTTGCAAGATTTAAAAAAAAAAAAAAAGAAAAAAAGAAGCTATTCTTTACATGAGGGGGAGGGACATTAGAAAAAATAAAAAATAAAACTACTTGGTCGATTTACGTGATTTTGGGAATATGATATTTTCTTTCCATCATATTTACGTAACTCATACAGACTATTTTTTATTTTTTCATAGAAGGAAAATTCTAGACAAGCACAAAAAAATAAAAAATAAAAAAAGTGAAAGGCATTTTTTAAATAGGAGTTTTGAAAAGTTACATCAGGGATTAATAATCTATAATATAAATCTCACCTGTCTTTTTAAATGTATGTATGTATGTATGTATGTATGTATGTATGCCTAAAATTTTTGCCAGAGGCGACATTTTCACGAGATCGGCATCGTTTTGAAGGTCGACTCTTCGGATGACAATTATCAGAAAATTTGGCTAAAAACATTAATTCCTTCGCACTCAACTGAACACTTTTCTATAAGGTGGGGGTCGCTTTTTTCGCCGATATTTTCAAAAGTCATCCCCTCTTTTCGATTGACTAGCCTTAATTTAAACCTTCATCACTTTCAGTTTGACGATGGACACAACAGCAAAGATGTCACTTTTTTTTTTTCATGTTTTTTTCCTCCTTCGCGGTACGGGTTCGAGCCTGCTTGCCTACAACCACATTTTTTTTTTCCTCAACACACACCTACAAACACCTAGGCAACGCCGGGCACCCAGGCTAGCAAATAATAAATGAAAATAATGTGTAAGTCACATAGAGGTGAGGAACGCAGATGCACGAACACTTGAGAAGTTGTCTCACAATTCCATTAATATAGAGATTATGGAACTACATGTAGTATGTACGGTTATCAATACTGAGGAGATCATGTGTTTGTTTTTTATGTTTTTTTTTTTTTTTTCAATTTTCTTAACATTTTGTTCAAGCTGGGGATGGGGCATCCTATCGGATGTCAGATATTTATTTGCTATCTCATACATTCCAACCGAGAGATCTTTTTAAGATTCTAACTGTCCATTTAAGTGCAATTGTTTGAATCTCTTTTGCACATGGTTCACCAAGTATATTTGCCAGGTAGTTTTTGAAATTCTTTTTCATGAGTCGAGTTGCTCCTATAATTACTAGAATGATAGAGATCTTCCTAAGATTCCAGTTTCTTTTCATGTTGTACATAAGACTTTGGTATTTCGTTATCTTTTCCCCTCAGTTTTGTTTAATCCGGCATCATTGAGGACATTGACTTCTACTAAGGTTGCTTCTTTCTCCTTCTTGTCCCATATTACTATGTCAGGTTTAATAGCTCCCATTTTCTAGATATATAGCTGTAGGAATTGCATAGTCATATATGGTATATGACTTATTTCCAACTGCTATTTTTGCTATATATTCCCAGGACTTCAGTCAAAGTTCTCAGAAATCAAGCGGCCCCCTTCCTGGGGCTAACACTTGATCTCTATATGAGATACATAGATATTCAAATATTCCATTAAAGTTCATCTTTACATCTAAAACACCGAGTTAGTAAAAGAAAACATTTTCCTCTACTCAATTGACAATTTTAATATCTTTCTTGTGGTCTCTTTGTCTTACTGGATTCCAGGACGAGAATTTACCTTATCTGGTGGAGTATCCAGCTAATTGTTGCTATATGAGGTAACATCACTTGGAGAAGGTGTACCATTCCTCGTAAAAGACAATGTGGATTATCCATACTGAGGAGATCATATTTGTGCCGCGAATACTAAGTGATTTTGAATATTTAGTCAGAGTTTACTTGTAGAGCAAAGTATCCTCGTGCCAGATTCTCTGGACAAATCCCTGTACAGAGAGACCTTAGACACTCAAGGATAATGTCTAGTAGGCATTCAAGTTCTCTCCAATAGGTATTCATGTTCTCTCTTGTAAGCATTTCTCTTCAGTCAAAGTTCTTAGAAATCAATGGGCCCTCTACTTGACTTGCCTAACACTTGAACTCTATATGAGGCACATAGATATTCGAATGTTCCATTAACGTTATTTATCCCTCAAACACTGAGTAAAGAAGTTGAGAACATAATTTTCCTCAGGTCAAATTGATTGAGCCACTAAATCTTTAATTATTATTCAAACGCTGAGCGTGCCAATCAAATCCGTTTGTCTCAAAGGGTATTATGTAATTGATCCAATCTGCTTCACATGCAATTAGATGAATCAAAGGTCATAAATATTAGAAACACAACAGAAATGAGGTAAAAAGATTCAATGGTAAAATAAATCCTAATGATATTTATTTATTTAGTATGCTTCTTTTAGTGTATCCTATTTTTATCAATAATCCCACTTCAACTTTCAATGAATAGAAAATAAAAACAATTATTCTCCACACTATAATAAGCACCAATATGGATTTATTTGTATTTATGTATGTGTGTGTATAATTCCATTTCGTCATGCAAAATTAGCAAGTAAAATATATGCTTTTTCTAGTCCTTGGACGAAACCAATTTTCAGTGGTGAGGGGAAGCTAGAAAGGACATAGCAAGTCAGACAATCATCTCATACTTATATAAAATTAATTTGGAAAGAAATTCTCATTATAATAAAAAGTCAATGGTGAGAGTCTTTTTTCTTTAAGTCATCAGAAATGATAATAATTTACGTATGAAAAATAAAATGACTATAAGGTGAAACGATAAAGTTATCGCCCTAAAGAAAACAACACTACAGCTTTATTTTAAAACTTGCATTAAAAATAAATTCAGGTAACTGACATCTATTCAATGTAGCCGCTTTCAGCCTCAATCACCACCTTGATATGGGTCCGGAACTGAGAGTATGCCTTTTTCATGTGCTGGTGGGAGCTCGGCAAATACTCAGCAGATGGGGGTGATTAGGCTGGCTTTGGTGTTGTGTGAGGTCATGTTGGTGATGTTCTCGATGTATGACCAAACGAAATAGTCCAGCAGATTCAGGTTAGGGGAGGAGGTGAGTGTTTTTTTTTTTTAAGTCATTAGAAATAATATAATTTATATATGAAAAATAAAATGACTACTACTACTACTACTACTACTACTACTTTGCATAGTCACATATCTTGGACCATTGCTTTTGAATTCCGAGAGTTTCAATTTTTCCCTCTGCATACAGCAACTGCCTATTTGCAATGATCACATGTCAGCCGTGGCCACTTATCCCACAGCTTTTTCACACCATCACCACAGTTGGTTAGAATATGTTTAGACAATCTCATATGTTGTAGACAATTAGAACAGAATTAGAACACAATACTGCAAAATAGTAAAAAAAAATAATAAACAAAAAAAATAATAAAAATAATAGTAATAATAAAATTTAAACCCTCCAACTTAAGTGACTTTATGCTATATAGGTAAAGCTTGTCAGTCCCTCTGTTTGATGATGTAATTGAAAAAGAAAGATCTATACCAAAATCAAACATCACTTTTCTAGAGTAAAATTTTATGAGGAATTCGATGAAGTCATTCATTTAGTATTAGTTTTGTTTTTACGGTAAGATGGAAGTCCTAAATACTGTATTTTCACATACATCATTCCACTGTCAAACGATTGTTATCGCTTCTCTTAATAACTTTAGTATTTCTTTGTATTTTTCTACCTTTCTTTGTTTCTAGTTCATTCTTTTGGTCTGTTTTCTAATTTAATCTATTTTATTAATGTTAATAAAAGTACTATTCCAATCTGTCTTCATCGTATATCCTGCACTAAGGTTGTCTGTTCTCGCTGAACATCTGTAAATTTTCAAGATGATATTTGACTTTATTTCATCATATTTTATTTATAAATTAAAAAATACAAAACTCAAATAAGAATAAAAAAATAATAATGGTGTCTTTATTTATTCTCATGCAACGCTGGGGGTGTTAACAAATGTAAATATATTTTTGTAAAAATAAGAAACCATTTTTTTTTTTTGATCTTAAAACCTAACAAATTTCAGGTCTAAAAAAAGTACATGCCACATAAGACCAGTTTCGATGTAAGAAAAAAGATTCTTGATACTAAATCTGACTTTTATTTCTTTAGATTAGGCACCGTTTTCATGTACTAGAAATCATATTTTATTGTGAGTTCATATAGAAACATTGATTTAATTTGAATAAAATAAAATACGCATCAAGTGCGCTTCAAAGCCAAATCACAACGTAATATTAGGAAAATAAACGAATATTTTACTTGTTTGTTTTCCTAATATTACGTTGTGATTTGGCTTTCAAGCGCACTTGATGCGTATTTTATTTTATTCAAATTAAAACAACGTTTCTACATGAACTCACACCTTTGACGTTATTCTCGCGTTGCCTACGCACAGTTCAAACATTTCAAAATACAACCGCTAGATACAACGCGTGGCTCTTTACAAACAGACTTTTCTTTCTCCAAATTTACAACATAGCAAGGAAGAAGAAAAGAAACAAAATAACACTGAAGATGGAGTATATCTCTGAAATACATTTGTGATAAATTTCAAACAAGTAAAATATTTGTTTATTTTCCTAATATTACGTTGTGATTTGGCTTTCAAGCGCACTTGATGCGTATTTTATTTTATTCATATTATCATTCTACTATTATATAAAAGTCACTTTGTGTGTGTTTGTATGTGTGAGTCCTCCCTCATAGATTCCAAACGGCTGAGCCTATCTTTTGCAAATTTCACACAAAGCTAATTTATATGTTTGGCAGTATTCTTAGATATGTTTTGTACAGAAATTCATCTGATAAGTATTGAAAAACGAAAAAAAATCGGATCTTAAAAATAATTTTTCTATCTTATAGATAAAAAAAGAATAATTTTTACAGGGGAATATGTTATGTTACACCAGTAAAGGGAAATAACAAAATTTCAGCAAATCATTACTTCTTAAAACAAAAAAAACAGATTTATTATAATCTGGAGATGTAGTTTAGTGGTAGAGCATTCGACTACAAATTGAATGGTCCTCTGTTCAAGCCTAAGTGTACCTTACCATTCTATTTTTAACTTTTTCTTATTGATGAGTTCAATTTACGATCAATTTAAGATACCATTTATAATCGCAGCAAATCATTTCTTCGTTTGCATATTTTAAAACTAAACATAAATCAGAAGTGACTTTTCCAGGGCATTCATCGTCAAGCCCAAATATCAGGTGACATGATATTGTAAACAAACATAAATGGAATTTGATGAACATTATCATTGTTTTTTTTTGTTTTGTTTTGTTTTTTTGTTTTTTTTTTGTGAAGTAGTTTACCGGGCAAATTATTCCTCGTAATATATAATAATCAATAAAGAATTAATTCTATGATAATTCATACACAATCTGCATAAATTAAAATATCATGTTTAAGTGTATTGTACGACCGGGCAACGCCTGACTGCCAGCTAGTTGGTTATGAATGACAAACACCGTATTGTCAGTTTAAACAACATTTGTTCTCTTAACCCTCTTGTATAATGTATCATCCTTCCTTTTTATATTCCAACAGTAGTCTGCCAACATGCCAGGGTTCCATTTTTCTTTTAAAACATTTCTCCATCCTTGAAATATCCTGATGGAATCTCTCGCCGTGTTCATCTTTCACATCACTAAGATTCTCTGCAAAATTCTCAAAAGTAATAATTTTGCAAAAAACTGTATTTAATTCGACAAAATGAAGATCAGAAATAGATTTTCCATGCCATTGTGCATGTAACAATAGTCAGAGATATCCTGTACTTTTTCGAGTGTTATTTGTTGTATATACTAGGCTGCCCGGCGTTGCCCAGTCGTAAAATATGCTTAATATTATATTTTAATTAATGAAGAATTCTTATTTATTATAATCAGAAAATACCTGCAGGTATTAAACGTAACGTTAAATTTCTTTTAAAAAAAATGAAGTAAAAAAACAAAAAAAAACCCGAAAGAAACTGAAACATGTACATGCGAGTATAATTTTTTATTTTCTAAACAGTTCACTTCTTGTAAGTAAAAAAAAAAAACTCGAGCTGAGATCGAAACCAAAGCTTAAAGACAGTGACTCAAGTACAATAACCATTAGGCCAGCTTCCCATGACTTTAAAAAGTGTTTTCAAACTTACTTAACATAATTAATCTGTCATGTGAACAATTCATGGATGCGCATCCGTGAAATGATAAAAATCCAATGACCCTCCCATGTACCAATTTTAAAATTTTGACCCCTTAGCAACCCTTTTTTCTGGATGAAACCAGATTAAAAAGTTTTCCATGTGTCTGAATACCCTAGACACCAAATTTCAAGTCTGTAGATCAAAAATCTGTTAAGTGTATAGGTTCAGAAGTGTCCTCACCCCCGCCCCCCAACACCACATTCTCACTTTTATAGATCTATAGATTAAATACAGGGTGGTATGGCACGATATTGTAAGTTTCCCTTTAATTTGGACTAATTATTATTAGACGTAGAAATCTAATATATAAACGGTTATATGCCTGTCTGTCTGTCTCCATATTTTCAAACTCTATCTCCTCTGAAACTATGCAGAGCGGCGCTAGGAACCTCAAATAATTGGATTTTTTATGGACCATTCTTTTATGGGTCTTTAGTCAATTAAAATAGTTTTTATAAGATCAAAAAGAAGTACAAAATTGAAAAAATCGTTGTACATTTTTGTAAATTCATCTTAGTTTATTTTTTATTTTTAATCAGTTCATATGCGTGTCTCGTTGGTACAGTGGTAACGTCACCAGCTTTGAATGTTTTTTCCGGTTTTTTCTTTTACTTCATGTTTTGCTTTCGGTTTCGATTCTAGCTGATGGCACCCAAATACTTGTTTTTTTTACTTTTGAAATTACGACTCTATAATAATATATACAAAATCTGGAAAAATTAAAATATCATATTTAAGCGTATTTAACGCCCCTCCCCCAAGTTTCATTTAAATATTTTGGATGACTGATAACAATACACATTAGTAATTGTTTTAAGAATTTTAAATATACGATACAATTTTTTAAAATTTATCCTCTCATTTAAAGATATGTCAATAGAACAAATTAGATCTGTGATATTGTGAAAGTATTTATATTATTTGGATTCTTTGGACTACTGTTCTTATCTTTAGTGTTATTTTCTCGTTTCAGCCGATGCAACATTCTTCAGGTATATTTTGTAGAACTCAGGAATCTTGTTGTTAAACTCAGAAATTTTGAATGGAACTCTTTATTTAATCCAGTCTCATTTCGATCGGGTAGAAGTCTTTAATAATTCACAATTGTATTCTTAGTATCGCCCACATTGAGGATTGAACCTTCAACCTCCAAAATAGTGTCACTTAGATCTGAATTTTATACTTAGTACTTTTATCTATTATGCCATGTGAAATAAGGGTGATGTGGCACTATTTCTTAGTGCTCCAGTTGTGATAGTTGTTCCCACCTCACCCACCAGTATGACCAGGAGGAGGTGATTTGGCCGTAAGCGGAGGGATACACCGAAATAAGCAACCAAAATGCAATCTCACGATTCTCTTTCTTTTCTCGATCTCTTTTGTCTGAACAGCCATGAGACAACCTGTGTCGTGTGTTTTTGTGTCTGCCTTAAATGTCTGCCTTAATTAACGAAAGAGACCTGAAGACGAAGAAGATTTCAACCATGTCAAACTCTCAAAGAACAAGACATCATTCTGGGAGGAGAAGGAGCTACATCCAACATCTCAGGTATGCTTTTTCTCTTCACCTACACAAAAGACATCTAATCAACAGATCTTCATACACAGACCGTTTCCACGACATTTAATGCAACACGTGGGTCGGTCACATACCAATGACCAACCTATAAGTTTACAGTTAAAGTTCATTCCCAAATTCAACAGAAAGATTCTCGAGTTTGACAACAAGGTACACCTGAAGAAGGTCAGAAGTTATATCGGCTGAAATGTTGTGAGAATAACACTCAAGTTCAGAAACTATGAAAGCATGTTCTCATATTTACGATACTGGTACAATTAACTCTTTAAATGAAAGAAGTTGCCTAAAAAAGGTGGTCCACCATAGTCAAGTGCAACCCAAAGGCTCCCTTTTCATTGGTTACTACACCGTAGGGGAGAGTGTTACTTCTTATCCTTGATCCTCATCTTATAATATTAAATATTTAGCAATGGGGGCATTAAGTACCATTTTTTGAGTCTTTTGTATGACTTGGCTGAAATTTGAACACTGGTCTCCGGATCCATTCAGAACACTTTAACCCTTATACCAAATGGACCGACCTAAGATGGTATAGTGTATATTATATCTTAACATGCATACAATACTGAATACCAGGCTACATCAAAGGGAGGTCACTTTCATATTTTTGTCCAAGATTGCCAGGTTGGCCTTTTAAAAGTCAAATTGAACAAATTCGGCTTTTCTTCTTTTTTTTTTCTTTCTTTTTTTTAAGCAGTTTGGCTTTCAAAAATAGTATTCGGCCCTTTTCAAAGTATAACATATGGATTAACTAAAGAAACGAACAAGCAGAATATTATATAGATCGGTGCCTATCTCTGAACGTGTTAGGTCATGTGACTATCATTCAGTCACTTTTCTATAAACTTTCATATAAATGTGATGCATATTATTGAGGAGACTTCAATTTCTTTCCCAGCAAACACACAGCTAAATTAGATGTAACAACACATTCTATCGCACATAAATATTCATATTTTAATCATTGTTCTCATTCATCACGAGTTTTTGTTTCGTTCAGATATGAAATAGAGACAGAATCGCAAATAAGGAACAAGCTTTTCTTGCCATAAAAATGCGTCTGCTTTATCGATTGTTTTTAATTATTATTTTGTGACCAACAAGAAAAATTTCAAGAAGAATGCGTTGTCCTGCAATTTCTCTCCTACTCTCGAATACTGACACAAAAAGATTGCTGTTGTGCATTGAAATATCTGATGTGGGCGTTGGAGGCAATCAAAAAAATAAAATAATAAAATAAAAAGAGCCAAGCATGCGGAGTTCTCCTCCACGAGTGAATAAGTCTTGAAAGAGAATTTTGAGAGTGATCAAGATATAAAAGAGGACTGCTACGTCACGGAAAGTAAATACTGTGAAGGTGAAACATACCTTGTGCGATGCATGTTATGCAAAGAGACTGTTTGCTTTCCTTGGTGTGCATTGCCATAATACGCTGAAGGTTGCAAGAAGTATTTATCTAATGATTGCGAAGAATCAACAAAAGAAGGAAAACTTGCCTTAAACATGGGGCTCTTGGGTTTCTTTTGACCCTTTAACCTCTTTCCACCAAGGGTGGAACCAATAATTTGTTCAAAAAAGTAGTTCTTTTACGTCGCCATGTCCAAAAAGATGTAAATTCCAAATTGTATCAAAATCTGACAGCATATAATTTTTACCTGTAAAAGGGGGGTTGGAGTGATATAGGACCCTTAGACACCATGACTAATGTTTGTGGAGAATTTTGTTAAAATCCAAGGCGTGGTTATTAAGAAAAGTATGAACAAATGAATGGACGAACAACTGGGAGTGACTTACTAATTTTACCCCTATAATGGCCACTAGATGGGCAACCAGATTTATCCTAGAAAATCAGTTCTGGCAAAAATTTACTTTCACCATCACTAATGTTTGTACAAAATTTTTAAAAAATCCAAAGCGTCGTTATTGCAAAAAATGCAAACATATGAATGGGCGAATGGGAGTGAATTACTAGGTTCAATGCCTCCTTTGTTGGTGGACGAAAAAGAAGCAACTAAAAAGACAATAACACTCGACAATCAATCCAACAGCAGTCTTGTTCCTACTTAGTTGTGTCACCATGTAGGAAAAATTAAACACAAGGTCGGGTTTTAATATGAGGAAAGTCAGCCTCCATTCAGTCTCAGAAGACAAAGGATACCCCCTGTAGGAGCAGCTGTGTATGTAATTGTGAGGCAAGAATTGTGCAATCCCCAACCACACCTCTCCTGAATGGGCAATGTTTGAGTCCAGTGGCAAGGAGAAGTCCAGGACGACTGGAAACAATGCCAAGATAAGCAGAGAGTGTGTACAGCACCTAGAAGTCCCAAATGGCCACCCATTGAGTACTGACCAGGTTCAACGTTGCTTAACTTCTGTGATCCAGCAGGATCCGGTGTGTCAACATGATTATGCCATAACATAAGGAAAGTCCAGCTTAATAAAAAAGGGGCATTCTGGATTGGTACAAAAATTAAAATTACCTCAGTCTAAAAAGACTTCTTCACTGACCAAGGAAAGAATAGACTAGGTGTAGTATCAGAACAGGTACTTCACTTAGTTCCCAGCCAAAAGAAAACTGTAACTTTGTTGTTGTTAGGCTGGGGTATAGATATGTAGGATGTTCATCTTCCTAAACTTTACCTTTTTGAGAAGAGTTTAGCCTAAGATGCCCCTATTGGGGAATGCCGATGAAGCTGCTCAAGTATTTGTTGTAGGCCAGGGTGTGCTTCTCCTAGTATGCTGGCTTTTCAAAAGATCTCCTTAGTTTTATTTTTTGTCTCATTATTAAAAATGTGCCTATTTACAATGCTTCCTTACAGGACAGAGTTAGACACCAGGGTTGTTTTTTGGAGAAAAGGAAAAAAAATTAAAAATTGTCTCAGTCGTGAAGGATTTTTTCCTCCACTGACAGAGAACAAGAAATTGAAGTGCAGCATCTGAAAAACAGATACTACATTTTGATCTTGTCCTGAAGGCCATGCCAAATTTTTTTAAATGTGATAAACAATTAAAAAACGTCATATTTAACTGCAATAAAATATTATTTTAATTAAAAAAAAAATATTACTGCACATGTGCATTAATCTAGCACAAATTTAAATCCTGTAAATTTTCTTGTTTTAAAATCACTGTTATGTTAAATTTGTAAACTTCTATTCCTTATAAAATATATGACTTATTGATTAAATGTTGAAAAGTTCATTGGAATTTAATAATTCTCGGTATTTAAGTGATTTTTCTATGATGTTTGAAATTTTGTTATTTCGATTTCAATTTTATTTTAATACTTTTATAGACATATATCTATTGTATAAATTCAAATAAAATGTTTATTATTTTAATAAAAATAACGTATTTTCAAAACTTCATAAACATATTTTTTTTATAAAATTTTTAATAAAATAAAAAATTTTATTTTTTAATTTGTTATTAAAAGTGCAAATAAAGATTAATAGTGTTATTTTTATTTTTTTATAATTTTATTAATTTTTAATGCATATTTTTTGGATAATGTCCTTTCCTTATATTTTATTTCAATAACTTGCTTCACCACAGAGATACTGAAGAACAAAAAAAGTGAAGGAACTGATTTGCCTTGTTAGCACATTCATTGACATCTTTATATGATGACACTTCGAGCATCGACAATCAAAATCTCTTTGTTCCTCTCATCTGATTTGAAGCACATGGTGCAATGGAAGAGGAGTAGCTTGTTACTTTAACATCTAAAAAAACAAGTTTTTCCCCTTTCACTATCAATGCTCAGATCCTCATTTCTTCCCAGTTTAAATGAATGGTTATCTTCTCGATCTCAAATGGAAGACTTACATCAAATTTGTTACTAAAGTTGTTGAAAAAAATGGTTGGATCATTCTACCACTCCAGAAAGTATCTCTCTTCTGATGCAATCTACTACCTCTATATTATACATCTTAAGATGAAGTATTTTTCATATCTAGGGTGAGGGTGCCTTTTGAAGCACTCTTTCTTTTCTTGACAGAGTACAAAATCAACTTCGTAATCTAGTGAGGGATGATCTCTTCTCTTCCCTACAATCCTTTTCACACAGAAAAGATTATATTTTATATAAAAAAATGTTTGGTTCAGTTATTTTATATACAGGCATTCAAATTTCAGTTGAGTGTTCCTGCTGAGATGATTAATTCTCTGGAGAGAATTAATGACGCCGAAAACCCAACCAAAGACTGGTCAGCGCAACCAGGTATAACTCCTTAATTGAAGGTAATGTAACTATTGTACCCTCAGGGAGCTGGTCGTGCCATTATAGGATGTAACAGCTGCAACTGTATTATAAGTATACAAATACTTAAGAAACTTAAACACTTTAAGGAGAATAGAAAATAAATTGTAAGTTTAGTTTTGACAGTCTTGTAACTCTCTTTCCTTTATTTTGTCCTTTAGTTCTCACATTCCATGAGCGAAGTTTCTGACAAATAAGGAAGAATTGCTGTTTTCTGGTTCAGAATCTATTTATCTAATACTTATCATTGGAAAGTTTTTTACTTGAAGTAGTAATTTTCTTAACTCCTTACCTCAAATGGTTTCATGCCTTGTCTAGAGCGATTTCCATTAAAAAGTGTTTATTTAGATTGGTACTTATGGTGGCAATTAAAAGTAAAAAAAAAATACAGAAAAGTCTGTATGATGTACATACCAGTCACGGAACGAAGATGAAATATTCCAAAAATCACGTATTTTGATCAAGTATTATTTTTCATTCAAGAAAATCAAATTTTACGACTAAGCAAGTTGTAGTGTTTTTGTCTGCCATGATTAAATCTGATAAAATAAAAAGGGGAGACAACTTAAATCGATGCTGAGAGGTGGAAACTCAGCCTTATTTTCAATGCAAGTTAGTAGTAAACTCGCTAAAAATCGTAAATTTTGATTTTCTTAGTTTTGCATAAAATACTTGATAAATTTATGTGATTTTTGGAATATGGCATCTTCATTCTGTAACGAGTATGTACATTATACAGACTTTTCTTCATTTTCTTTACTTTTAATTGCTGCCATATGTTCCAGTTTGAATAAGCAACAAAAAACAATCAACCAAGTAAGATTATCAGAAATTTACGATTATACAAACACATAAGAAATATTTCCATTGAAAAAAAAAAAAAAGAAAACAAGCTTAAGTTGTACAAAAAGATTGTAATGTTTTCTTCTCTATACTGAGTCATATTTTTGTCAACTTAATCAAATAAAAAATAATTAGATTATTTGAATAATTAAGCATAATGTCCATTCCTAAAATAATTTGCATTTATTTTAGAGTTGGCATAATATAAATAAATGAATAAAATAATAAATTTATAAGATAATGTCTTCTTTAAAATTAATGAGTTTTGCAAATATCTTTATCTTAACCAAGTCTACATAATTCTTTAGAGTGTATCTATTTATATATAGGATGAGTCACGGGAAACAAATGTTTTTAAGGAAAACAAAACTATGCGAATATTTCAACAAAATTTTTATAATGTACATAAAAACATTTACTAAACTATGCTATTACAGAATATTTAGAAGCGAAAAATTATGTCTGAAAAATGATGGCCATTTTCACGAGAACAAATTTGAAACCGCTTTCTAAAGTTAGCCTTCATTTTCACTAAATGTTTCTTCACCTATTTTTTGGAGCATTCTAAAAACATCCGTTTCCCGTGACTCACCCTGTATAAAAGTAATTTTGTCCGTTTGAGGAACAATCTCTATCAAACCACTCTGTTAATTTTTGGCCTACGGGCTTGAAATTTAATATATAGGGTATTCGGACCTGTGGAACAAAATCTCTTTGGTTTTTAGTCAGAAAAAATATTTGCTAAGGAGTTAAAAATAAAAAATAAAAAAATTGCAACTTGGCAAGTGTAGATTAACATAACGTGTTTGCTCTATGCATGCGCAAATATACATTTATATGTATAACTGTGTTAATTTGTCAATTTTTTTATATGCATGTGTCATTAGCGCAGCAAATGACACTAGATTGCTAAATGGTTTTGATTCTAGCTGATCTCACTCAAGTCATTTTTTTGTTTTTACTTTTGAATTCATTATATTAGGTGCACTATAACAATCAATAGAGAAGTAACTCTCTAATAATAGATATAAAATCTACATAAATTAAAATATCATATGTAAGCATATTTTACAAATGGGCAATGCCAGGCGACCTGCTAGGTTTTATATAGATTTATGATTTTTATTATTAAATTGGTATACTGTAATACCAAAAAGTAAATGAACATTTTTTTTCTCCAGACAGAAGGGATCCTCGTACCTAAAAAAAATAGTTTCTCTTTAAGCCAGAAGAAAAAATTGTCCCCAAATCAACAGTAGCCACAGCTGACGACATAAACAGTAACACCTCATTATTTTTTCCTCCATCCTTTTTTCTTTTACTTTAACACACTATCAGCACCCAGCAGTTATGGCTGCTGCTGATTTCAAACGAAGTACACAGGCTTTTAGTATTATATAGATTTAGAGTTGGAACTTCTATTGTGGTGTGTTTCATTTTATAATTTTGCAAAGTTTGACAATTGTTTTCTGTATTTGTGTTTGACCTTTCATTAACCTACTGCATTAGTAAATGGACATCCATGACCCATCATCATAGTAGCAGACAGCTTTAGAGAAGCCTAAATGGTAGGCTGCTGTTTAATGATGGTGCATGCCAATATGAAAATGACAAGAAACTTGTTACAGATTTGGTATCTGTCTGTCTGAAGCTTTCAGTATATTATTACCACCTTCTAATGTATGATTTAGTTTACTATACTATTTCAGACAGATATACTTTTGCTACTCAATTCGGGTGGGTGGGGGTAGTATAATACCTGTTCTGTTGATACCATCCTCCCAGGTATTATCTCCTTTTTAGAGGGAGGTTGTAGCATATGTTCTGTTCTCATGAGACTATCTTTCTTATCTCTATTTTTGAGAAGAGTATTGTAATATATGCTCGTCCATCATAGTACCATTCTCCCAGGCATTACCTTTTGATTTGAGAGGAGGGAAAGTGTAATATGTGTTTGTTTGTCATATATACTAGCAGAGCATGAAACCTGATAGAGCATATCATAGAAATAATATTAAAAACAAAACAGTTGTAAGCACTTAGATGTATATGTTAACAAGCTCCAAATAATAATTCAAATCATTCAATGGGTCACTATTATCAGCAGCCATTTGGAAATCACGATTAAAAATGTCAGTGTAAATGTCACAAAGCAAAAATAGATATCTGTGTTTCTACAGATTAGCAATTACCAGACAAGGGCTTAGTAGTCATAAATGCGATACAACACAGAATAGTTTCATTCAAAGAAAAACTTGGTAAATACTAAATAGGATTGCATTCATATTAACTAATTGCTACCAGTTAATGCTATAAATATAGCAAAGATTTAGATCTGTTGTCAACAGAATGGCCTTACCGGTAGCACTGAGGTGAGGTAAAAAGGATATTATATCAAGATGGCTATATATATATATTTGAGCCTAAGACTTTTGGAACACCTTGTATTATAAATACTAGAAGAAAGTCACTCCATGTCTTTCACAAGAAAAAAAACAAAAAAACTAAAAGTCCTATTAACAAACCCACTAACATACACAACCACTTTCACACTGACCTAGATAGATGTAGTTTCATGACCGTGTAATCTATCTCACATATAATTAAAAACATTTAAAAAAAAAAAAAACTGTCATTATTTCAAAATACTAGCAGGCATATACACTATTCTATGTATGGACTGTCACAATTTCTACATTGGCAAAACCCAGTGCTCCCTCAATGAACGAATACATGAACAAAGCAGATCCATAAAACTAGGTGATACCAAAAAACGCTTTGTGTTCGCACATATTGATTTATAACCAAAAATTTAATTTCCATAAATCTTAAATAATTAAACTTGCACATTATACCAATAAACGATATCTAATCGAATCAAGTCTTATCTAACAATCCAAAAATTAAATCCAGCAGCAGCCCAGATTATTTTAGATTTCATTGATAAATTATCCTTTCTGAACAATTTTTTTAAATTTCAACCTTGGATAAACTCACCTTAATTTTCATATTTCACTGAATACACATTGTCCTTCCTTATCCAAACACTGAGGTTGATATGCCGTAAAACAAAATCATCCAACCACCGATGCTCTACCTTCTTAACTACTTCCATATTCTTATTTCATTTTTAGTGTAACCACCACTAAGTTTCCCACTGTCACACTGCAATTCACAGATCTTTCTCCCACCCTCTCTCCTACCATGCTATCACACTCCTCGCCCTCTTTTTCCCCTACTCTCACTCTTCATCTATTTACCGTCCACATTACTATCAAATCGCTACAAAAGTTTTCAACTATTTCATGTTTAATCACCCACTGCCTCCCCACTACCAAAACACCTTCTCACACCTTAACTCTCTCTCTCTCTTTTACTTTGCTGTTAGTGTGTATTTTGGATTTCTTACCCTCAGCATGGCATCTGATTTATAAATATTGACTGTTATTTCATGTTTATTCTTGATAAAGCTCTAACTTTAGGTGAAATATTGAATCAACACGTCAACATTTTTAGTTCATATGAGCCTGTTTTTTGTTTTTTCTATTATTTCTGTTATTTCACATATACACACGTAATATATAAACAAAAGTCAATCAGATTCCTGAAGTTAGACGTCTATAGCATTGCATCTGACAGGTTCATATTTGATTCTAACTAGTCAATAATTACATAAATTTTCAATCTATTATCTTTATGTAAAGAGAAATTCCAATCGATATCATTGATTCCAAACTATACTTTACCAGATATTTCATTTAATAAGATGAACCTCATGATAAACAGAGCTAATTTTTATTGGTTAATCATCAACATTTTATTGACAAATCACATCAATGTCTCAATGTCAATAAATGCAACCACCTTCCAGTCAGTCTTTCACGCAACACTAGGATCACAGAGTAGGAGTTGAAATTTTGAAAGGAGTTGTACTCATAATAATGACAAGAATTGGAGTAAGATTTTTTTTTTAATCTGTGAAGAATCAACAAAAATAAGGAGTCAGAGTTAGATATCTTTAAATTTTAGGAACTGGAGTTGGAAATCGTAGGAACTGATATCTTCCAATTCCACAATCCTGCCCAACACGGTTGATATTTAACTGAGCCAGGTCCACAAAGTCTGAAGATTTGAGCGCTGTGATCATTCTTTCTTCACTCCTACTACCTAATGCCTCTGTTCAGCCTCAAGAGACAACTGACACCCTAGTAAGGGTAGCTGCACATGCAATTGTGAGGCAAGGGTTGTGCAATCCCCAAAACACACTTCTCCTGAATCCACACTACTTGTGTCCAGTGGCAAAGAGAGAAACAGTTGCGATTAGCACATACAATACCTGGAATGTCCAAATGGTCACCTATTTTAGTACTAACTGGGCTCAACATTGCTTAATTTTGGTAATCTGATGAGAACTGGTATGTCAACATAATTATGCCATATATCCCATGTATATGCCGTATATATCCAATGCATTGAGCTGGTAAATAAGACATGCAGTATATATTTTTTTTCTCATCTGCCACTCCTTTGCTACTGTGACTGCTGACATTTTGGCCAAGGAAAATTTATGGATAAATGAATAGAACTTTTAAAGACATTGTTTACTTTGTTATTTATGACGATAATGTGTGCAATTCTTTTGACTGCACAAAGAAATCGATCGTTTCTTTTGTATCGTCTGATCATTTTTGTTTTATATGTCTACTAGACATGCTTTCTTATTTTTATACGTGTCAATAAAGTAGCAGCAATTTATTTTTAAAATCGTCCATATCATTCTACTCAATTTTTTATCATATTAAGTCAAAGCTAAAAAATAAAACACGAATTCCTCAATAGAGTTTTCCTTTTCTCATTTTGGGGGAATAATAGAATAGTGACGATTGATAAAAATAATAGAACAGCTTTTTGTTTCATTATTGCATGGCAACTGTGTTTCCTTTCTTAACTATAAATCAAATAGTGAGTTCTGTTTTTAGAAAGCATCCATTAATTATGAATTTTCAGTTATCTCCCCTGTATTTTCCATACGTATGAAGCACGTTTTTGGCAGCTAATGCCCAGTTATATACAGGGTAGAACGATATAATCGTCACCCTAAAGAAAACACTACAGCTTTATTTTAAAACTTTTATTGAAAAAATCAATTCAGGAAAATTGATTATTTAGTAGAGCTGACATCTATTTAATGTAGCCAGCTTCAGCCTCAATCACGTCCCCAATATGGGTCAGACACTGGGAGCATGCCTTTTCCACAAGTGCTGGTAGGAGCTTGGCAAATACTCACCAGATGGGGTGATAAAGTTGGCTTTGGTGTTGTGAGAGGTCATGTTGGTGATGTTCTCGACGTATGACCAAACAAAGTAGTTCAGCATGTTCAGGTTCAGGTCGGGGAGGAAGGGGCCAGTGAGAGAAGGGTACAAAGTCGTAGCACTCCTTCTGAAGCCAAGCCTGGGTCTCTTTGGACTTGTGGGCCAACGCCAACTCCTACTGTCACACCCAGGGTCTGCCAGCAGCCACCTGATTGGACCAGGGCAACAATTTTATCGTTCCACCTTATACAATATTTTTATTTCTCTTTTAAAATTCAATTTGCTTTCATGTGGATTGTAATACAGAATTTGAATGCCTACTCGAGTGTCTAAGATTTCTCTGCACAGAGGTTTGTAAAGACAACCTGGCATGAGGAAACTTTCCTGTACAAGTAAATCCTGAATAAACATATCAAAATCAAATAGTATTTTGCTACCCAAATAAAATCTCCTCGGTATAGCTAACTCACACTGACTTTTATGAGGAACTAGCAGGGGTACCCGGCGTTGTTCGGGTGTGTAAAGGTGGTGTAGTAAGGATATTGAGTAAGGGCGAAGCATAAAAAAGAGAATGAAGAAAAAAGGGAAAAAATCACATAAATGTTAAAACTTTCAACAAAAGAAACAATCCGGCGTTGCCTGAGTGTGTCAAGCAAAAATATCAAAACAACAACCGGGTGTTTAAAAAAAAAAGTGGAAGTAGGCAGGCAGGCTCAAACCCATAACACGAAGGAGGAAAAGAAAAAAAAAGTGACATCTTAGCCGATGTCTCTATGCCGCAATCGGAAGTTGGGAACGTTGAAATTAAGCATAGTCAATCGAAAAGAGAATGATGACTTGCAAAAATGATGATACAAAAACCGACCCCCTCCTTGTAAAAACTAGCCAATTGAAGGTGAAGGTATTAATGTTTCTGGCCAATTTTTCGATATCTGTCGTCGAAGGATTGAGCTTGAAAACGATACCAGTCTGGTAAAGTTCCAACACATCTGTCGGAAGTTTTGGCAGACATAGAAACACATACATACACACATGCACACTTTGCCTTTTATATATTAGACTAGTGGGGATGCCCAGCGTTGCCCGGGTATAAAAGAAAGAAAAGAAAAAAATTTGGTCGGGAGGTAGGCTCGAACCTGAAGCCTTGAGATGAATAGCCCTAACAATTACCACGACGCTACACAGGCAAAGAAGTAAGGAAAAGTGAAATTAAACGTTTAAAAAAGTTAGTTAAACGAACGTCAGCATGTGGGGTTCTTGGTCAAACATCACGTTATAGTAGCAGTAGTAGAGAAAATGAAATCATAGCGCGAATTTTGCAACTGAAATAAAAGATATTTACAACCTCCTTTCGTAAATTGGAGATATTATAATCTAGGGAGTATATAAAACGTTCTAAGAAAGAGTGACCCCCCCCGAGTATCATCGTCAAAGCATTCATTTGGATGGTAAAATGAATGCTTTGACGATGATACTTACGACTTTTAGAAGACGAACCATTAAAAGATACATCTGCCTTACCTAAAAAAATGCTAGTTTTATTTTTGGTGTCTTTAAAAAAAAACACCCAATATTTTTGCTGATGAGACTTTGTTTCAAAAAAACTATATGATAGAATTATTGTCCAAGACTTATTGTCTATCTCAATAAAAACATCGTTTCCGAAACGATCATACAATTTATTGATTTGTTTGTTCTTTCTTATGGAACCGATTTTTCATTTTTAATTTTTAATTATAAATTATCAATCATCTTACTCAATATCAAAATAGCTCTAGGATATCTATGCCTATCGAGCTTATTCTTGTCTGTATTGCAACGAGCACTGTTTTCTTTTATTTTATTTTAATTGTATTAATTTACTAATACATTAAAATATACTCTGCTCTTCGAACTGTTGTTCTAATCCCCTTAATATATATATATATATATATATATATATATATATATATATATATATATATATATATAATTATTACAATAATAATTTTTTAATAACTACAGACACTAGTGTTTCATCCTTTCAGGAATCATCAGTGCAGGGTGACATGATTACTGCCGGTCGGGAGATTTGAACCTGGCCACGAAGCCATCTCTGACTCCATTAGCAAGGAACAAACCTCACAGCCAATCTCAATTTTAACATTTATTTTTTTAAATGTCGTAACATCTGGCCATAGTGATCTAATGGTTATAATATCATGATCTACCATGTGAGCTTAGGTAACCGACTTTTTATTTCAACTTTAAAGTGCTCAATAATAAGAACCAGGTTTCTTAAAGGGGCTGACATGATTATTACAATAATAATTTTTTTGACACCTCCAAAGACTATATGAGTGAGAATGTGTGTGTGTGTGAGGACAACTCTCAACCTATATACTCAACAAACTTTTGATCTACAGACTTGAAATTTGATATATAGGGTATTCAGACATGTGTAAAACTTTGTAATCAGTTTTAATCAGGAAAAAAGGGCTACCAAGGAGTTAAAATTTAAAAATTGGTACTAGGGGGTTCATCAGGTTTTTATCTATTCGTCAACTGTTTCACAACTGTGCATGTGCAGATCGTTCATATGACAACTTATGTTAAGAATAAATAGGTTTGAAAACACTTTTTAAAGACCTTAGCAAGCTGGCCTAATGGTTATCGTACTTAACTCACTGTCTTTAGGTTTTAGTTTCGATCTCAGCTTGAGTATTTTTTTTTTTACTTCCTAAAAGTTAACTGTTTAGAAAAAACATAATACTCACATGCACATGTCTCAGTTACTTTCTGTTTTCTTGCAATTCATTTTTTTAAATGAATTTAACGTTACGTATAATACCGGACAGTGCTAGGTACATCTGTTAGTATATATATATATATATATATATATATATATATATATATATATATATATATATATATATATATAAAGGTGTTTGGAAAATCGCTGGCCACTACCTAAAAAATGTTGAACTTCTTTTTAACCAACAGTAAGGATTAAGACAGGAATATCCTAATGGTCATCTGTGAATGCAAATACCATACACTGGATAAGGTAGGTGAAGCTTGGATGGAAGGACTTAAGCAAAATTTGGTATGAATGTCTTCTTTAAAAAAGTAATTTGTACATTGATTACTGGACGAATATTTAATATAATTAGATCATTCTTAGTTAAAAAAAAAAGATCCAGGACATTCTCAATGATCGTACATCTAAACAACATCACATTTTTGTATATGTGCCTTAGGGATCAATTCTTGGCTCTTTATTCTTCCCGATTTTTATAAACGACCTCCCTGATGCAATCGCATCTGAGATGTGTCTATTTCATAATGATAATGTGCTCTATCCTAGACATATGGGTAAATAGAATGCACACATATCCATAGAAATGGCCGAATCCTTAGAAAATCACTTCCAGTCTGTAGTAGAATGTGGCCAAAAATAGATGGCTATATTTAAAGCTCATCTCCTTTAACAACTAATGCTACTAGAGACAAAGTGCTTTTCATATTATTTGGAGTCTTCGGACTACTATTCTTATCTTGAATGTCATTTTCACACCATTCCGATCAATGCAACATTCAACATTTTTCAGGTATATCTTGTCGTACTCAAGAATGTTTCCGTCAAACTTGAGAATCATGATGATATTATTTACTTCATAGGGGTAGCATGCTCTTGTTCTGTCAGCCACGACTGGATAGAGATTCTAAGTAATTCGCAATTGTATTTTTTAGTCGCCCACACTGAGAATTGAACCTTCAACCATTCAGAAGAATATCACTTTTACAATTGATTTTTTCTAAGTACACTAACCACTGAGCCAAGGACAGTTCTAGTATGAATTTTAGGAACCTTAAACCTATTTAAATGCTACTCTTGTGAAGTAAACAAAGGGTTCCATTTGAAATTCCAGCCAGATTCCTGAGTTTGGCAAGATACACCTAAAGAAGGTTGGAGGTTACATTGACTGAAATGCTGTGAAAATGACACTCAAGATGAGAACAGTAGTCCGAAGAATCCAAATAATACGAATAACCAATCTTCATTTCAAAAATTCAGAAACGTAAAGCTCCTTTTCTTTAACAATTACAAGGAATTTTTCGAATCAATGATTGCCATAGCTGATAGCACCGTTCCCAAGAGTTTAGCATTGAAACTCCTCGAGTCTAACATTCACAGATAACAAGAATTGGAATAAATACATCGAAGATGCTGTCAAGTCTGCTGCAAAGAAAGTGGGCTCTCTCTCTCTCTCTCTCTCTCTCTCTCTCTCTCTCTCTCTCGTGGGCTAGAAAACTTCTCACACCATTTTCAGCTTCACAAATTCGTGTCCTTTCCAAAATATTACCCATGATGGATTGCAAGATCAATCGATGACGATTTAATTCTCTGAATTCATTCTTGATGTTCTCTTTCAATTTTTGGAGAGCTTTAGGTTTGTTGATGTTAACTTTTTCTTCGAAATACACCCACAAGAAGAAAAAAATCCAACAAACTGAAAATGGAAACCATTTAAAAGATGTTATTTTTCATCAATAAATTCTTTTCATTTTTATACATTTTTTTGCTAACAAACCTCTTCGTCACATCATATTAAAATTCTAGATACCACCAAAAATAAAGAAAATATTCGAGTTAAAAATCTCTCAACGACTTCTTGTATAAAAATATAAAATAAATTTATATTCAACATATTTGACATCTGAGTACATTTTCTAGCTTTTATGATATGATCCATCTTAATTTAAATCCTAATCATTCCTAAAGCAGATTTATTGATGCACTAGCAGAGCTAGCCGACGTTGCCTGGCACTAAGTACTAACTAATTTATTTTGATCAATAATAATTGAATTCTTATTTTGCCACATGCAAGTTAAATTTCACTTAACACCGAATACATGAGTAAAATTTCACTTAACGCTAAATACGTGAGTAAAATTTCACAAACAACAACAAAAAAAAAACACCCTCAAATATTCGAGATAAAGTTTACTTGAAAAAATACAAACTAATCTGCTTTCTCGCCCCCTCTCTCTGACTGTCTCTCTCTCTCTCTCTATCTCCTCAGATTTCGTATTTATTATTACAGAGCCAATTCTCTACTGAATGTGATATTGCCCCTAATATATAGTGCTGGTTTCAAAAGTTAAAAAAAATTATTTGAGTGTCATCATCTAGAATCGAAACCAAAACATTTAGTGCTTCAACAGCTACTTCTTCCGATATAGCTATTAAAAGATAGGTAAGAAAGATTTGATATTAAACAACCTGAAGAACTGAATTGCATTTGAGCATGCGCAGAAAGAAGTAAAACTATGTCGGCATGTTGAAATGAATATTTTGTATTTCAACTTGCCAATATATGTCTGTACGCGTTATTCATCCATCCAAACAAAGATTTTACTCGTTATAAACCGTCTTTGGTGTATGATTACTATTTTTTGTAAATTTCCATGTTACGTGAACAGTAATTTAAGAGTTTCTCGGTTAAATATTCACACACACACACACACACACACACACACACATCTACTGTTTTATTTATATAGATTTTTGCTTTCAAACAAAATTATCTTCTTGAATTCCAAATTATTCCTCACTGAATTAACTTCCTGGGGTCAAATATCGTGAGGACAATTTTATAATGAACCGTGTTTCTTAACCACCATGTTATATTCATGAATGCATAACATAATCAACTTATTGATTCAAAGTGTTGTCAATGCGTATGTTTTAGATCCAGGCCAGCATATATCAATACTTAACTATAGCTATAAAAAATAGATATCCCAATTTGTGCTTACAATAAATCTATATGAAACATATAGGGTGTTTGGAAAATCAATAGCATAGATTATGTTCTATATGTATAACAGAGCTTCTGTGTGGGTGTTGCTTTTTCAACAGCATTCAATTCCTACTCTAATTTCTTTTGTGATCCATGTCTTTATGCTTTTCTTTGGTTTGGACTGATTATATTTATTTACCTGTATTTCGTCTATGGTGTTTTATTACCGGAAATAAGGAGGATCGATATTCGAAGGATGTTGATCTGGTTTCCCATGTTGGCTATTAAACGAACCCTTCTGATCATGACGCTCATATCCTTCTTCTGAACCCCATGGCTTTAATATTTGTTTGGTGTCGTTTATTTCTTGATCGTCAGTCTTATTATACTTGTGATCCTGTCACAGAAATACTGCTTATCTATACCATTGATGCCGCCATTCATTCTCCAGAGACAATGGATACCCCCTGTAAGGGTAGCTGTGTGAGTAATTGTGAGGCAAGGGTTGTGCAATCTCCAACCAGTACTCTCCTGAATCGGCACTGGTTTGAGTCCAGTGGCAAAAAGTGCTAGACAACTGGAAACGCTACCAAGATAAGTACAGCACATACAGCACCTGGAATTCCCAAATGGTCATCCATTTTAGTACTGACCAGCTCAACGTTGCAATAACAATACATTATCGCAAACATTGTATGCGTTAGATGTTTATGAGAAAGAATGCTGCTTAGCATTTGTTACAATGGGCTATAAATTGGAAATCAAGCATTTCCAGACCTATATACGTAGATATAACATAATCTGGAAATTATGCCATTATATATATATATATATATATATATATATATATATATATAATATAAAGCTGAATGTCTGTGTGTGTGTGTGTGTGTGTGTGTGTGTGTGTGTGTGTGTGTCTGGTCACGAATAGGCTCCTATATGGTTGACTATTTTAAAAAACTGATTACATATAATGATAGAAAATGTATTGAGACACAGGAATGGGTATGTTTGATCTGGCAGAACGGTGGTTCATTAAAATTGTGGAGTCTGCGTTCGCGCCTGGTCCACAAAGTACGGAAATAAAAAATTAAAAAAAAAAACGTTTACAAGTGTTTTTGATATAGATGTACATAATAATACTTTGATAAGTATGTTTTAACTTAAATAGGGATGGTATAACAAAATTGTGGGGTCTGCGTTCGCGCCTGGCCTCAATAGAATGGAAATAGGCACAAACTTTAATAAAGACTTTTCATATCTATCTGTGTAAGTATACTTTGATAATTATGTTTCAGTTTGAAGAAATATGGTATAATAAAATTATGGGGTGTTCGTTCGCACTTTGCTTTGGTTTTGATATTCTCAAATTCGAAGCTATCTCTTTACAACCCTTCCTTTTCATAACCTATCATACTTTCATAAATCAGAGTCCATTTACTGTAAGCTGTTTTTGAACCCAGTCAATGACAGGTACTTTTGCTAGTATATATATATATATATATATATATATATATATATATATATATATATATACAACAATAATCCATTGCAATTTGATGATATCGAGTAATATTTTTCCAAAGTTGTTTCTTCATAAAAACTAGTCTGCCATCCTATTATTATGTTATTAACAAGTTAACTCAATCTCAATGTATTGGAGAGTAGAAAGGTGTTTGCTTTCAGCAGCCGTGTAACTCTTGCTTCCCTTATTTTGTCCTTTTGTCCTCACATTCCATGAGTGATGTTTCTGACGAATGGGGAAGAATTGCTGTTTTCTGTGTTGGAATCTATCCATCTCACAGTTATCGTTGGTTGGTGTTTGGAAGTCGTGTAACATAGCGTGGACGGTTATACGCAAACCCATGCGAAATGACGTCACCGGTAAATGAAAAAGAAAAAAATTTTAAAAAAAGAGGAAAAAAATGATCACGGGAGAGATGTGGAGCACAGAATAAAATAACGTTCGAGATCATGTGAGAGGTGTGAAGAACAAGATTTCGTTAGAGGTTAGATAATGTTCAAGACGTGGGTGACATCACAGCTGTAATAATGACAAAATAAATGTCATTGTTATAAAGAAAGAGCAAGTTGAAATTCTTTTCTATTCTTGGTCTACTTTGCGACTGATCTTTTTTTTTTTTTACAAGGAGGTCACCACTTATCAAGGCCCAGAAGCCACTCAGGGATAAGGGTTATTGCATGTACAGTACGTTGTACGTTAGTGTTGAGATTTCATAAAGTGTCTACTTAAGGGGGCGGTTCATCAGGAATTTGTTTACGTTGGACTTGAAGACATCCAACGAGCACTTGCCATGGAAATAACGGTAAAACAAAGATAAGCTCGCAACATCTCTTCTGTGGGAGAAAGGTTGCAGGGAAGAGAAAAGGGCATCCCCCACTAAGCCACAAAGTCTATTTTGTACTCTGTCAAGGCAGGATAGGCTATTTTTAGCAGCTCCTGCCCAGATATGGCAGCAGTATTCCATCCTTGGACGTACTTGGCTTTTATATAGATAGAGAATTGCATCAGTAGTGAGATATCTTTTGGAGCGGTAGAAGGAACCCACCATCTTTCCAGAGACCCTGGCAACAGATTTGATGCACGTGTTCCATTTCATATCAGGAGTAAAGGTCAAGCCCAGAAGCTTGTCAAAACATTGAGCTTCTCCTAGGCGAGAGCCATCCATTACAATTGATGCCAGATAGTGATCAAAGCGTTGATGGTGTAAAGATAGGAGCTTGGTTTTAGATGTATTAAAGGTAACCAGCCTAGCCACAATGTGTTGGTTCCTGGATAATGTTACAATAATAGTTTTTTAGCTCCTTACATCAAGTGAATTCATGTCTTGCCTGGAGCCATTCTCATTAAAAAAAAGTACTAAATTTTCTAAGTTTTTGAAAAATATTTTAATGTATATGGGCTGAGCATTACTCGAATATTAAATATTATCACAGATTTTGTTTAAATTTATGCAGGTCTTATATTTATCTATATAATAATAATATGCTACGACATTTTCATGTTTGTATGTATGTTATCACCAATGCCCTCTTTTTAAAAGATAAGATTGCCCAAACAAATAAGAATAAATCGTTCTCATAAAATAACTACTCTGCTGATTTGCAAAACATTTAGAGATTACCTACTTTTATCTATAAAATGATATATTTCTTGTTCATACATATACAGTGTGTCCCAAATTGATCAGACACATTTGTAGGTAAAAAAAAAAAAAAATTAAATAACAATTAAGTAAAGAAAATATTTTTTTATTTTTTAAATGTACGTAGAATGCCATTTTATTATAATTAGGTCAAAATTGCATTTTTTTTTTTTTAAGGAAATGTTCCTAAATCATTTGATTTCTTTGCGTGATAATATTGGTTGGCCCACAAAATTGCCTAATCTAAACCTCTGTGATTTTATCTTCAGGGAATATTTGAAGTCAAAAGTATTCAGTCACCGTTCTCGATCTCTTGAAGAATTAAAACGAGCTATCCGTTCTAAAATTGCTGCTAATCCACCTGAAATGACCAATCGAGTTATTGAAAACGTTCATGAACGTCTAAAATCGTGTGTTAGCAATGATGGGAAATATTTGGCCGATTTAATATTTAAGATTGTGTGAAATAAAATGACATTCTACATACATTTAAAAAATAAAAAAAAAATTTTTTTTATTTAATTGTTTTGTGTAATGTTTTTATTTTTTTTTTTGATTAACAAATGTGTCAGATCATTTTGAGACACCCCCATATTATAATCATTGTGTTTAATCAAGTATATTTGACCCAAAACAAAATATACCAAATGTCAGGGGTCTAAATTTCGTAATAGAAGCGTTGATTTAATTTGAATAAAATAAAATATGCTTGAAAGTCAAATTACAACGCAATATTACTAAAATAAACAAATATTTTACTTGTTCGAAGTTTATAGTTTAAATATATTTTGGAGTCAAACTCCATCCTCAGTATTTTCTACATCGTTTTTCTTTTTTCTTCTTTCTTGCCATGTTTTAAAGTTGGAGAAAGAAAAGTCAGTTAGTAAAGATCTGTTCACTGTCTAGTTCCGTCATAGAAGCGTTAATACAACTGCTGAGAGACAATGCACGGATCTGATTTTTCTAAATTCCCGATTCCGATTCTTTAAAAATGTTTCAATATTTAACTACAAAGTTGCTATTTTTTACCGATTATCGTAAAAACACATGTGAAATATGCAGATATTTTATTAAACGTAAAAATACACTTGTGGTGGAGGTGATTTATAGATTTTTAGTTTCACTGGTAATTTAAAATCAATAAATATTTATTATCTTTACATTACTACTAGCAGTGTTAGATTTTGTTTTAAACAAAATCAAATAAATAAGACAATTGAAAGAATCGTTTTTAGTATCAAGAAACAGGCACAAAATTTTCCGATTCCGATACCCCAAAAATTTCCATTTTTTCCGATTCCCAATTCCGATTAATCGTCTCAATACTAATATAAACATACACACGTCTCTAACTTTATATATAGACAAAGAAACTTTCTCTTTTATTTGTATAGATTTGACTTCTTCACTGATGACTTGCGTGATTCATTTATGAAACAATGTCATAAATTCTTACATATTTATTGATGTCTTCTATGAAGATAACTCGGTGTTATCTAAATTAAAACAGTGTCGATTTTAATAGCCATTTTGTTTTGCTTCGGATTTAGCCAATCAAATGCTCAGACGTATAGTATGGTCAAAGAAGGAAAAAAAAATGGCTGCCTGTTCATTCTGTCACATTTCGATTAGGAATCCTTCGCAGCATGCATATATAATTAAAAAGAAAAGAAAAAATTAAATGGAAAGATTGGTAATTCTGTAGGTCACTGGTTGAACAGAACAGAATGAAAAATGAATAAAGTATTGATCAGCTTGGGGAAATGGAGCGAACTGGATGTAGTCATGGCAAGATGTGCGTATCATAGTGTATGATATGCACACGTTTAATGTACTTAATTGTTAGTTCTTCCATTTATTCACGACGCTGTATCAGTCTTTCTTTTTTTATCTTATTACTTATTACCTCCCCCTTTTCTTTATCTCATATTTATTGCATTTTTTTTTTTTATCCTTTCGCCTTTTTCTTGTTTTCGCTTTAATACATGAACATACTCTCTTTTCATTTCTGTCTTTTTTGATATTATATCTTACTCCTTCTCTTTCCCCGCCTTTCTTTTTTATCTCATGTTTATCACATTTTTTTCTGTCCTTTCACTTTCTTCTTCTTCTTGATATTAGATGACTCCTGCTTTACTTTAATTTTCACGCTCCATATGTCGTTTCCCTTTCGTATGTAAATCATCCAACCTTTTGTCAGATAGACAGTTCGACGCAAAGTTACCATCGAATGTCTTATCGAATGGTTAAGACCTTGAATTGAATCGCTTAGATCCCAGTGACATTTATCAGAGGTTTATACTTCTGAGACTCGAACATTGTAATGCTCTGGTTCGTTTACAATTCGTTTCCTTGATAATCCTGACTTCATCTGACAGAGATTATTGTTATGTCTACTTCATGACAAATGAGATTTTGAGCTTCCTTCCCAAACTTGGTGCAAATCATGTGAGCTTGAACAAATCAGTTGCCACTAGTAATATCTGTTGAGTTGAGCCTTTGTTTCATTTTTTATACTCTCTCTTCAATCCACACGATCACGTCCAATTATTCTAATTGTGCTTATGGTCCATTGACAAGAAATATTTCGGATAACAAAGATGGATCTCCGCTGTGCCCGTAGTGTAGAATGCGTGTGGGACTAAATTATTATTGTGTCTAACTGTGTTTTACTGACCCCGCTCCCCATCACAATTTAAGTATATTATATAATGTAATAAATATGAGTACATCCGCGTTCCTCCTCAAAAGAATACAATTGACCGATTAAGCCATAAATACCGAATGTTAAAGCAGCTTAAGGGAGTGTCATGAGATATGCCGAAAACCTCATGTTTAAGGATATACAAGCTCTGAGTATGAACACTTGTTCAGTAAAGCAACTTACACTATTATTACTCGAATACTGAAGCCAAAACCACTCAGCTATTTTAAACAAATATATCCCTTTTATGAGACATATTATTATATTAACCCTTTATGACCTGGTTGAACTAATTCGTTCAGTCATAAATAAATAAATATAATGGCATAAATAAAGTGGGAATGATTCAAACACGCCTTGTACGTATTAGTTCAGTATCTGGGTAGATGCCAGATACCTCCAGATTGCAATTGTCCATTGCTCACATTTAGCATGCCACCATTTGTCTCAAAGAGTAGAGGATTTCGTTTGTTGTCATAAAAACTTATCATTACTTTTAAAACTAAAGTTGACAAATATTTTTTTAATCATGTACATCATAATAATTAATTAAAAATTAATATAATAATTAAAGTTAGTTTATGAAATGCAAAAATTCTCAGTGGTAGTTAAATTATTGAACTTCATAATTTAAAAAAAATTTTTTTATTACATTTTTACCCCAAACAAGGCATATTGCCACTTTGATGTAGGAGGCTACTATCAGGGACCTAAGTTCCGAGGGTACTATGTAGAGAGTTTAACAGAAAGATATCCGTTCACATTACACTTGAACTTCTGCATGTTAGTACAGTTGGGGAAAGATGAGACCGGAAGAGAATTCCAAAGTCCTGCCATTCTGGGGAAGAAGCTATTAGAGTAAAAGGCTTTCTTAGATCTAGGGATCTCAACTGTGTAGGGATGGGACTTTGCTGCTTGTCAGGTTTGTCAGGTGTATTTTCGTTAAAGGAGTGCAAGTGCTTGTAGTTTGTCAAAGCATCCACCATTAAAATACTTGTAAAACGACTGCTGAGCGGGTACGGCTGCTTACAAGTATATAAAAATATTTAAAAAATAAATCAAAACACAAAAGAAAACACAAACGCCAACATTTTTCTGGATGTGTGTGTGACACCATCATGGGAAACTACCCTCTGAGTCCTAACATTTAATGAGCTGTTCCACTTAAGTTAACAAATTTACCGAATTTCCATTACTATCGATTACTATATTGTCTAATTGACCACTATACACTCTTTAAACCTTATCCTCAGGTGGCCTCTGGGCCTTGATAAGTGGTGATGCCTATGTAAAAAAAAAAAAGGTCAAGTCCTTCGGTTGATTAATCCATCATCCCACTTCCTCTGAGCTACGATCTGTCTTCAGCTGCATCTAACTGGCAACTGTCATCAACCATTGCAAGCTCAGGACTGCCCACAAAACGTTCACAATCGTTGTGAACTGTTGTTACGCACCTAAAACTAATTTTAAAATATATTAACCGATCTTTTGGCCTTGTTCATTACCACACCATTTTTCTCAATTGATGTCCCAAACTATGTAAACTTGAAGAAAAAAAGAAATTTCAAACACAAAATGTTAAAAACTGACTTTAACACCAAGGTTATGTGCTGTGGTGTCAAATCAGATTATTTTTATTTCTAAAAAATAATGTTTAGTTCTCTTCCACTGCAAAAAACTTAGATACCAGGGTTAGAAAGTGGGGCAGAAGTCAGTGCCTCAGAGGAGGAGCACTCTGACCTGCAATAAGTACCTGGGTAGTCCCGTCGGCATTCCTCGGTGACGGCGCCTCAGGTGACTAGCAATAAACTAACCCCTTTCTCAAAGAGAGAAGGCAAGGTCCAAGAGGATGGACCTCCTAGAACTGCACAGAACTAAACTCCCACTGCTAAATCAACAGGGATCGGCTCATTACAGGAATGGTCTAATATCTGTTGATCTGGGGAGTCCAGGATAAAAATTGCTAACCGAGTTTATGTGCTGCAGCGTCAAATCCTAGGAATCAAAATCTGATTATTTTAATTTCTAAAGAATAGCTTGAATATTGGAAAACTTTTAAAATAAGAAGTCAGAGTCGGGTATTTAGGAATTTTGGGAGTTCAATTTTGTGAAATCCTAAGATTTGGAGTTGGGTCTTAATTGTAATCCTGTTTAATACACTCAATAACTTATGGTACTTTTGGCAACTCCGAATCTTAACTTATTTGTCTAAGAGAGGTAACTATTTTACTAAAGTAGTTGAAAAATGTATATATTTTTTTTTTACAATTACTAAAATGTTTTGTTTAAAAAAAAATCACACTATTATACATTTATTTAATTATTGATGTTATAAAACTTTGTTACATCAAGTATTAATAGCTGAAAGAAATATTTTTTTCTAACAATTCTTAGTAAAATATATTTCCTACCTTTCGATTAGTAAGATTCCGAATTGCATACTTTCTCTATAAACGGTAGAAATGCATTTTAGTTTTTCAGCTGCACTTCTTTTTTGCCCCCACCCCAAAATAAAACATATACTAAAAACCTTCGTTCAACCTTGGATGTTAGTAGATTCAACAAACGCATCAATTTGAAAAAAAAAAAAAAAAAAAAAAAAGAAGAATTTTCTTTTAATGCTTTTTATCTGTAATTTTGTAATTTTACGAATATTCAAATGAATATTTTTATTGTATTGTTTGCTTCTAACACTGTTCTCTTCATCACTCTGTAATGATGATGTAGTTAAAATAATTTAAATAATAAACTGAAATGCACTCTGGCAAGTTTCGATAGTAAAATAAAAGTTACTAAATTAAAGAAAGTAAAGTAAAATAAACATCTGTTAAAATACTGATTTAATTAATGCATGAAAACACAAGAACATTTTTAAATAATTTAAATTTCAAAATCAGTTTTGAACGCTGTCCACATTTTTTTTTTTTATTCAATTCAATTTTCACCCAAACAAGTCATAGTTCCACTTTGAAATAGGGGGCGACTATCGGGGACATATGTTGCAGGGATGTCATGTCAGTACAGTTGGGAAAGCAGAATCCTGAAAGGGAGTTCCAAAGTCTAGCAGTTCTGGGGGAATAAACTATCTAGAAGTGTAAGCGATGTTTAGTTTCAGAAACGTTTCAGATGGTTCGTTGTTCTAAACAAGTCTTGAGAGGTGACTGGTTTGCAGTAGACAGAACAGTTTCCGATGGTTCGTTGTTACACACAAGTCCTGAGAGGTGACTTGTTTGCAGTAGACAGTTCCACAGAGCAAAATATTCTTACCGTGTCGAGACGGAAAAAAACATGTGAAATTGCTCCAGAAAAGGTTTAATATTTATGAAGCAATTCTGGTTTCTGATTGGTTGGTAGCAGAACGGGAATTAATTCGATTCGTCAGTTCCTAGCAGCATCGTTTATAAATAGAATCGTCCGACTGTGTGGGATCATAACCCATTACTTCGTCTGATGGGGAAGGTCTCCTAGCAGCTTCGGCTGCAGGGAGACAGGGTAGTACAAGTCAAAGATTCGTCACTTGATACTCATCCCAACAGGTGAGGGGCCGGGAACCGGCCCAGCACCTGTTGAACTGAGGTACGCTGCCTGGGTAATACCTAGGAGATCTACCCTCCCAGGTCTTGCCACCGGGCTTTCCGGTGGGGGAAGTTTATTGCTTGCTGCCTGAGGCGCCCCGACCGGGGAATGCTGACGGGGTTACTCAGGCAATTTTTAAAATTGCAGGAGTGCCCCTTCTTTAGGGGAGCCTGCGGGGTTCCCACTTTCCGGCCTTGTGCCACATAATGCTGATGTGGGCAGCATTTAAATATATACCCCATTACAAGTCCAAAATATTGCAACAGCTTTCTTACACCTAGGGATCTCTACTGTGTAGAGGTGGGATTTAGATGTTTGTTGGGGGTATTTATGTTGAGGGGGTACAAGTGCTTGTAGCTCGTCAGAGCATTCACCATTTAAATACTTGTAGAACAGGCAGAGGGATGCAACATCTCGTCGATGGGACAGAGGCTGAAGCTTAGATGCGAGTTCCGGACCTATCAGGTTGGTGACTCTTTTTGAACCCTATTCAGGAGTGAGAGACTAGTAGTAGATGCACCAGCCCAAATGTGACAACAGTATTCCATACATGGGCGAATGGTGGCCTTATAGAGGTACAGGATACTTTCGGGCATAAGTAGCTTTCTAGCATGGTAGAGAGAGCCCACCTTCCTCGCAGCAGCCATAGCAATACTCTCAATGTATTTGTTCCAACTCATGTTCCCTGTGAACATTAGGCCGAGGAGTTTAAAAGAAGTACTTTCAGGTAATGTGTTTTGGGCCATTGCTATTGGTGGCAGAGAAGGTTTCTTGTTATTATTGAAGGAAACAAGCTTAGTCTTGACAGCATTGAATGTGACCAACCATTTTTGTTACCATTCCACTACAGATTGGAGGTCTTCCTCTAGTGTTTCTACCATTTCCTTAGATATGTGTTCATTTGTTTTCCCCTGATGCCTGTTATAGAGTGTGGTGTCATCAGCAAATATACCCATCTCAGAGACAATTTTATCGGGGAAGTCATTTATGAATATTAGGAATAATCTAGGTCCAAAGAAAAGGTACTCCCGCATTTATATCATATTGTGTACGATGAACCATTTAATCTAAAACACATAAAAAAACAATCAACATACAACTGCTGAAATATTAAAGACTAAAAGCTACTTGAGGATAAGAGTTAAAGAGACCTATTAACTTTTAATATAAAGATAACCTATAGAAAGTGATATAGTGGAAGATCCTGACCCCCCTCCTGAGAATAGATTACTCAATGTATAAAAGAGCTAGCAAACAATGGGTGAGAGTAATCTAATTTTGATACTCCATCATTCAAGATACGTTCGTGTGTCAATCTCTTATTTATTACATTGTACCTTTGTACAATAAACTTGTTATAACTTACTCTGTGTGTTGAGTCTCGTTTCATCTGATTAATTTATATTCCCTCATGCCCATATCAGAAGTAATACAATTCAGAGATATAACAGATAAACACGATCTGAAGTGAATTAAGACATAACAGTGGAATAACTTTTGCAGTTTTCACCTGTTTATTAATAAAATATATATGTATTTTTTTAATATATTATACTGGTGGGCTGCCCGGCGTTGCCCGGTCGAAAAATACGCATAAATATTATATTTTAATTCATAGAGAAACTGAGGCATGTGCATGCGAGTATTATGTTTTTTCTAAACAGTTCACTTCTTGTAAGTAAAAAAAAAAGAAAATACTCGAACTGAGATCGAAACCAAAACCTAAAGACATCGAGTCAAGTATACTAACCATTATACCAGCTTGACATGACATTTACAAAGTGTTTTCAAAACAACTTATTCTTAAAATAAAGAAGCTGCGTATGCGCAGTCGAGAAACAGTTGACAAACAGATAAAGTCTGACGACTACCTCATACCAGTTTGTTAACTTTAACCCCTTAGCAGCCCTCCTTTGTCCGGATGAAAACTGATTATAAAGTTTTCCACATGTCTGAATATCCTATATACTAAATTTTAAGTCTGTAGATCAAAAATTCGCAGAGTATATAGGTTGAGAAATTTTCTCACACACACACACATTCTCACTTTTATAGATATATAGATTACAAACTTACTTGGATCAGTGTGGTTTGATGGAAGTTTTATATAATATAAAGTAACAGAGTGCATATGAGCGCATAGGAAAATATCAGCAGAAGCTGTAAGATGGTTGGCTTGAGAAGATATTAGCAGCAGTAGCCGAAAACCCATATATGCAAATTAGGAAGCGTGTGCAGGTTTGTGTCAGACGAAAAAGTAAAAAGAGAAGAGAAAAATGCACCACGTGGTCGGGGGAGAAAGAAAAACGCAGTCAGGTGAGATGGACGTGTGGCCCCACAGTAGCAATGAGAGACTTTTAAGCTGGTGTCAAGATGACAGAGTTTTGCTAATCTCATGGCAGACGAAATGAACAGTTAGAAAAAACAAAAAGCAGGCATTGTTTGGAAAGCAATGGTAAGAAACAGAAAGAAAAGCTGAGTTGGATTTATTTATTTTTATTTGTTTTTTTGTTTTTTTTACACAGTGGTCACCACTTATCAAGGCCCGGAAGCCACTCAGGGATAAGGGTTATTGCAAGTACATTACGTTAGTGTGGAGATTTGATGAAGTGTTTACTTAAGGGGGCGGATCATTAGGAATTTGTTAACGTTGGACTTGAAGACATCCAAGTTGTAGTCAGGTGGGAAGCAGGCAGACGGAACAGAGTTCCACAGGCGTGCAGTTCTAAGAAAGAAGCTTTGTTCATGGAATCCACGTTTTGATTTAGGCACAGATAAAGAGTGGGGAAAATTCTTCACAGTGGATTCAGCTAGACGGGTGTTTTTCGTGAAAGATTGGCGAGGGGGGACCAGAGATTGGAGTTCAGACGAGCACCTGCCATGGAAATAACGATAAAACAAGGATAGGCTCGCAACGTCTCTTCTGTAGGAGAGAGGTTGCAGGGTAGAGAAAAGGGCATCCCCCACTAAGCCACAAAGTCTATTTTGTACTCTGTCAAGGCAGGATATGCTGTTTTTAGCAGCTCCTGCCCAGATATGGCAGCAGTATTCCATCCTTAGACGTACTTGGCTTTTATATAGATAGAGAATTGCATCAGTAGTGAGATATCTTCTGGAGCGGTAGAAGGATCCCACCATCTGGTTGTTCATTTTCGACGGTGCCAGATGGCGTGGAGGTCCTAGAGAGGTTTGAACTGTAACAAATACAGTTCGATCATAACGATCATGTTACAATAATATTTCAGGAAGAAAATTTCCCGTCTTCAGATATGTGTTCAACCTTGAATTAAAACGTGCATAGGAATATGACTAGTATGTCAACAGTTTCTCTGTGCCTTCTATAAATTACCTATATATATATGCTAAATAATGCTTCAATTAAACTACATTTACCTCTCATATTATTTTTAGTCATGCCAGATGAATTTTATGACAGATACATCAGTTTATGCATCATTGAATGAAATCAATGTGAAAAAAATATCATGGTGGTAGTTGTGACCCAACGGGTCACGGGGTAGTTTAGTATATATAGATGTGTGCAACAATAGCTCACCTTTCAAACAATGCGAATCATATAAATTCTTAAATTAGGTCAAATCAACCATCCTGTTTCATTCACTAGTGGAAGAAGCACTGACAAGAAATACAGTTTATTGTTCAGTGAAAAGCACATGATTCCATACTGTTACACCATTGTTGCAAATAATTTTTTATTGCAATTATAAATGAAACAGGTTTCGTATTAAAAAAAAAAGGCAAAGAAATATACTTTTTGTCATGAGTTCGTTTTTGTTGCTTGAAAATGGCAGAGGTCCACATAACATTTTAGAAAAGAAAAAAAAAGAGAAAATTCAAAGTGAAGTACAAATTTTAAAGAATAATTTAAAATTGTTTTTTTGGCCAAAACGTGAATATCTTGTAGAGTATCATCTATAATATAAATCTCACCTGTCAGTTTAAATGTATGTATGTATGTATGTATGTATGTATGTATGTATGTCTGCCTAAAACTTTGGACAGAGGCGACAGATTTTCATGAGATTGGTATCGTGTTGAAGCTTGACTCTTCGGACGACAAATATAAAAAAATTGGCTGAAAATATTAATTCCTTCACCCTCATCTGGGCACTTTTCTACAAGGAGGCGTCACTTTTTTCACCGATATTTTCGAAAGTCATCCCCTCTTTTTGATTGACTAGCCTTAATTTAAACCTTTGCCACTTCCGGTTTGGCAATGGACGCACTGGCAAAGACATCACTTTTTTTTTCACATTCTTTTCCTCCTTCACGGTACGGGTTCCTGCCTGCCTGCCTGCCTACTACCACTTTTTTTTTTTTTTTTTTTTTGCTCAGCCTTCAAACACCTGGGCAACCTCGGGCACCCAAGCTACTTATGTAATAAGTTAGCAATTTTTTGTATTATTTGGACTAATGTTCTCATCTTGGACTTTATTTTCACAATGTTTTGGCTAATGTGACCTCTGACCCTCTTCTTACTGAAATCTTTCTGTTGAACTCAGGAATCTGTACAGAATTTTAAATGAAATCCTTTATTTAATTCATAGGGGTACAATTTTCTTGTTCCGTCAGCCATGACTGAGTAGAAGTGCTATGTAATTCATAATTGTATTCTTAATATCGCCCGCATTGAAGATTGAACCTTAAACCCCCAGAATACCGTCGTTTAGAACTGACTATTACTTATTACTTAGCACTATCCATTATGTTACGAGTCTTTGTGGAGAGATTCCCAAGTTCGATAGAAAAATCCTGAGTTCTGCAAGATACACCGAAAGAAGGTCGGAGGTTGTGAGAATAACATCCAAGATGAGAACAGTAGTCTTAATAATCAAGATTATCAATCCTCATCTCAAATTTCGAAACACAATTTTTTAATTTTTTATTTTTTATATTTATGGCAAATTTGACATTTTGGGTAATTTTGTTGGATCTAATAAAAAAATGATTCCTTTATTTCTAATTGTTACATATCAACTATTTTTGTAATAAAGAAACAGGCGAATCTCAATTCCTTGGTCTAAAGGGATGTGTTATCATGTTTATTCCCTTAAGGAGCTGTTTGCCATGCCCAGGATATAACAACTGTTTCAGAAATGTCTCCAGTGCAGAGCCACCAATGTAATGTGACACACGTTTACACATGCGTTAACATGTAGACACCTGGGACCCAACACATTGTAGCAGAATATGTCACGAGGAATATAGAACAAATAATAACTCGACTCCTTTTTCTTATAAAAACAACATTTATTTCCTGGTACTTTTCTGAATAAACCATGATCATATTCCTTTTCACTGACTTCTCGAACGTCTGTGATACTATAAAAATCTGAGTCACTAAATGCTAAGAGGGGGGGGGCAATAGACAGATTGAAAGTGTCTTACAATGTATAATGAAATGGGAAATAGCAAGCAATGAATCTGTAGATATTTTTAGATTGAGCCTTTTAGATTTTACAATGACAATAGAAACCTACAGAACAGATAACAAAGGGAACCAATGACACTTGATGGAGGTATCAATGAGATGATTAGGGAGAGAAGGGCAGCTTTGGGTAGTCGGGGTAGGGGGGCTTCAGATAGCGACGCCGAGAAGGTGAGTTGACACCGAGCTGCCATTTGTGACGGATGGGCAGCGTTGGATAACGGATGGAGAATTTTTAGAGCTGACAGCGAAACAGAGATCGAGATGATCTGACGACTGACAGAAAAGCCTAGCCTTGATGAAATATAGTGGGGAAACACACACTCTCAGATCCAGCCGTCAAATATGTTTGAAGTACTGGCGTTGTGTTTTTCCTGTTTGTTTTACTCTATTCTTTTACTTTGTGGACCCACGTGTGTTCCCATTGATAGTCGCCAGTGAGAAAATGATGATCCGGCAATAAGAATATCAATGAAAAATCCATGGCACATGACGTTGGGGGTCGGCGATCTGTTGGTGGGTGACGCGTGTTGTCACACGTCCTCATCAGTCTGTGTTCACATTCTTTTTATAATCCTATTCTTTTTACAGTCTTTTTTTCTTTTTCCTTACTATGAGGTCATTTCGCACATGCTCGGTATTTGCATGTAGCTGCCATATATGCGGCCAAGCTCTGTTACACAAAGTTACACTCTTCGATAAACGATCAGGTCACTATTCTTTTGTATTTGGCATAGTTATCTTTTATTGTTTTATTGTACTGATTTATGCTGCCATAATACCTTTCTTTCTAAGGGTTAGATTTACATATCTCTGCTTATGTTGCTTCGTCCATGATCCTTACTCTTCGTCTTCTGAAATCCTTAAATAAATTTATCCTTCTTTTTTTTTTTTTTTTTTTCTGCATAGCCTTTTTCGCAAAGCCACTACATTACAGCGTGAGTGAGTCTGAGAAAAAAAAAATTATGTGTAAACATTAAAATTTTTTTTTTTTGTTAAATATTATCATACGAAGATTCTTTTCGAGTTAAAATCTATTGAGAAATACACATTTATTATTGAGAAATACACACTTTAAATAGGCAAACATTAGGTAAAGAATAGCAACTTATCCAATATGGCCGTCTCATTTGGGTCATATTTGATAACATGTTATTCTTTATCTAATGTTTATATATTTAATATGTGTATTTCTTAGCGACTTTGCCACCTTTTCTTTCTTCCTGTGTTAAGTAAACAATATCTGAGACTTGCGTGGCTTTAATGCATTCATGAATTTCATTTTATTTGTATTCTTCTTATCTCGTTTCTGTAGAGTGTTATTCCACTCTTCGCCATCTTTTCTTTTGGCTTCAAGAGAAATTCTTTAAAAGAAAAAAAATCTCTGGGATTTACAGCAAGTTTATTTGTAATTAACCTACTTAACATTGGAAGTGTGAATAGGCTCTTCAAAATTATGTTCGACAATGACTATCAGCAGCAATGAAGGGCCATTTAATATGAACAGATCACAGGTGAGTTAAAAGAAGTGCTAATGAGATGCTGCAACTGAGAATGAGAGAGATTGTTATCTGGATACATATGCAAGTCATCGAGAAAGTCAATGAAAAAAGAAGTCTTGCAAATATTTATACACATGTAAAATCATGTATCAAAGATGTTTTGAAAATATGTAGCAACAAAGTTTACCCATCGGTGCCCAAAATAAAAATGCTTAAAATAATCAACATCAGATTAAAAATTCAACTTTGAATATGGGAAAACTTTAAAACAACGAGTCGGAATCAGATAGTTTAGAATTCTAGGAGTCAGAGTTGGAATTTGTTTTTGGAATCTCCTTTCCCTTATTTTGTCTTTTAGTCCTCGCATTCCATGAGCGATGTTTCTGACAAAGTGGCAAGAATTGCTGTTTTCTGGGTCAGAATTTATTCCATTGGTAAGCTTTGGAACTTGAAGCATTTTTCTTTTCTTTTTCTTTTTTTAATGCTCCTTACATCAGGTGGCTTCATGTCTTGTTTAGAATGATTTCCATAAATAAATAAATAAATAAATAGAATCAATAAGATATATATCATACTTAACGAGTGCACTTTTTTACTGAGATAAGTGCAAACATTTCCAGAGTTTTTTGACAACATATTTAGTCTCTGATTTTCAAAAAGATGAACAAAGCTTATGCAATACATCATTTATTAAACTATAAATCAATTTACATCTTTCGATATCTAGAATAGAAACCACGGTTGCAGAGAATGAAGGTTTAACCATGACTCCTTATTTTAAAGTCTTCCAATATTCAGATTGCTAATTTTTCAAAAATTAAAAAAATCTAATTCTTACTCCTAGTAGTCTTATGAACAGGACTCCGACTCCTTTCAAATCCTCCGACTATGCAACAATGATAGAAACAATGTACAACTAAATTAATAAAACATATTTTTCCTGGAGGTATATGTGAACCTGTGCAACTGGTTGACCTTCAAATTATGCAACACTATTTTAGAGCAAAAAAATATCAATAAAAATGTTTTCTTGTTTTTTTTTAAGGAAAACAGAAAGGTCATTGAAGATAAAAATCTGCCAATTAAAAAAACTACTTTGTAGCAAAAAGTCAAGGCGGTAAGTTTTCCTTAGAACATAGAACAACATCGAAATTGATTTATTTTCATTTTTACGAGACGCCTCCGATAAGTTTCCAGACATTTTTCATATGGGCACTTTTATTGATATTACACACATGAAACTCTAGTCCCCTTCGAAGTAATCTCCTCCAGCTGCAATGCACTTGTACCGTTCCAACAACTTTTGGAAGGCACCATGGAAGTCCTCTTGTGTGGGCGTGTCAATGACCCTCGTCACAGCTTCTTTCATATTCTCAATTGTCTCATAAGGACAGCCTCTAAGGTCTTCCTTTTGAGCTTAGGTCTAAACTATAGGGTGGGTTAGGAACTGTCTTGGTGCTCATCTTGGTCAAATAGACTATGGCAAGGATGGAGTTGTGTTGAGCAAATCTTTTGCATCTTCAGTTCCTCTCAAATAATTGTGTGTACAGTTCCCAAACTGACATCAAACTGTACACTTACTGTCTCTATAGGCACACAACAGTCTTTATCCATGAAATTCTTTATTTGGTCAATCAACTATGGTTTTCTGACTTCCTTACTCCTCACACACCTCTCATTATCCCTCAAGACTCCCCGTCTTCCTTGAATCTCTTATGCCACTCAAAAACTGATGCTAAATTCATGCAACATGATCCAAACGCAGTCTGAAGCATTCCACACCTTTCTGCAGCATTTTTTTCAGGTTTAAAACGGAATTTTATTGCATATCGTTCTTTTAAAGTGTCCTCACGTCCAGATTGCATTTTTGAAATTCACCAGTTGTGACAATCAGGCTTTAGTAGGGTGTATTTCAATTCCTGCTCTAGCTGTTTATAAAAATTGGTCAATCATCTCATAAAATATATAAAAATAAGGTACTGAATTTTCAAGAATATGACAATTTTAAATTCCTATACAAAAAAGTCTGGAAACTTATTGAAGGCACTTCATATTTATTTTGGAGACAGATTTATTTTTAAAGTCACTTTATAATTAATAGACACTGATGAGAACTCAGATGTGGAGAAAATATATTTAGATGATAAAAATATTGAAGTTGCTCAGAAGTTCTGTTACCTTGGTGATACCATTGGAGCACAGGAGGAGGGCTGGTGATGGTGTGAGTGAAAGAGTTAAGAGTGGATGGAATAAGTTAAGGAAACTTCTGCCATTACTAACTAGCAGAGCATTACTACTGCTGATCAAGGGAAGAGTCTATTGGACATGTGTAAACAATGTAATGATATACGGAAGCAAAACTTGGCTAGTGAGAGTTGAGGATATGCATTGCATGAAGAGAAATGATATGAGAATGATACAATGGATGGGAAATGTGTATCTTAAAGAGAGGCTTATGTTGAAGGTTCAATCCTCAGTGTGGACGATACTAAGAATACAATCACAAATTACTTAAGACATCTACCCGCTCATGGCTGATGGAACAAGAGCATGCTACCTTCGTGGATTAAGTAAAGGTTTCCATTTGCAATTTCTACAGATTCCCGAGTTCGATAGAGAGATTCCTAAGTTTGACAAGATACACCTGAAGAAGATCGGAGGTTACATCGGCCAAAACGTTGTAAAAGTAACCTTCAAGATTAGAACAGTAGTCTGAATGATCCAAATAATATAAATCGTTTTGAGGTATTTTTTTATAATCACAATATAAGGATGGAGGTTGGGATAAAAGTCAACATAAAACATTTTAAATTAAAAAGGTTTCCTTTCTTAAAAGCAACTTTCAAAAGTTAAAAAAATCTAAAACAGAATTAAACCACAACAAATATTATTCAATCAATGCGTGTGAGTAGCAATGACAATGCTATTGCAGACTGACCGATGGACGGAGCCTTTTATATCGATGCTTGGACATGACTAAACAAAAAAACATAATGTGTGTCCATTCAATTTGCACATCTAGTGATGACACTGTAGCATTAGACCTTTTCTAATTCACACACACAAGAAAAAAAATGAGATTCTATTTTTTTAAAGCAATTACATATAAACAGTCTTAAAAAGTTGACGGTTGAAATAAATAAAACAGAACAAAGAAATATTTTCGACTTTAAAGTGAGGGATCACTTCTGAATATGGTGGTTATTGTAATAAAAAAACATTACATCTATTCAGCAACTTGTGAAAAATTGGAAGTTGAAATTCTATCAAAGTTTCATTCTTGACCAAAAAATGAAGTTTCTTTGATGAAAAAAAACCAAAAAAAACTGAAGTATCACCAAAACTGTGGCTTTCACCTTTTTCCTGGTGCTACCAGATTAGGCTGTCTGAAGATATTACCTTTTGAGACGAAACGCACCTAACATTGATGCTTTTTGTTTTTCTACTTCCTTTTGCAAAACTTAATTATGTTCTGCAAAACCAAAAATAACAACCCACCTTTTCCCCTTTTCCTTCTTCCTACTTCCTCTTTTCTCTTTCTATCTCTCCCCATCTCCTGACAGGTTTCCTAACTTAAAATGTACCAAACATTAATACTGTAACCCATTTCCCTCTCCCATTGCAAAACTCATTCATGTTCTGCAGGGCAGGGAACAAAAACGATAAAATCCACTATAAAACAACCAAACCAAACACTACAAACTATCAATTGAAGATACAAAAAGCTTGAAGATAAAAACCTTCTACAAAATAACTGGATGCAACATGAATACTATTTCCAGAATAACTGGATTCGGCATTAAATAATTTGAAAAGGGTTGGTATGCCGTAAAACAAAACAATTAAACCAAACTCACCTTTTCCACGACGATGACCATGACCTTTAACCTAGATTAGGTCAGGAGAGCAGAAAGTGGTGTAATGTTGCAGAAAAAAAAAAAAAGAAATAGAAATAAATAAAAATCCAAGTCAGCGTTTTTTTTTTAAGTACAAATGGAATTTATTACCAAACAATGCTTGCTTCCTGATTCTTCTAACTGTTCATTTCGTCTGCCACGAGATTAACAACATCCTGCCGTCTCGACACCAGCTTAAAAGTCTTTTGCCACCATCAAAGCGTCACACGTCCATCTCATCTGGCAGGCATTTTGCTTTCACTACATGCTGGCTATAGCCAGTCATTTCTCGTCTTGGACTTTACACATTCATTTTTTTTTTTGATGCACACTTTACTTCTTTCAACCACGTGGTGTCCTTTTCCCTTTTCTTGTCACACAAGCTACACACACTTCTTAATTTGCATATGTGCTTTTTTTCAGCTACTGCTGCTAATATCTTCGCCAGTCAGCTATCTTACAGCTCCTGCTAATATTTTCACATGTGCTCATACACGCTCTGTTATAGTCGATCTGGGGTTTATTTTTGGCATCCTCTCACTTTCCTAATTTTTTACTTTAGTCCTCGCATCCCATAAGTGATGTTTCTGACAAAGAGAGAAGAATTGCTGTTTTCTATCCATGCAACACTTATCAATAGCTAGCTTTTCACCTTGAAATAGTAGTTCTTATTTTGTTAAAGCTCTTTACGTTAAGAAACGTCATGCTTTGTCTGGGACGATTTCCATTAAAAAAAATTAAATGATGAAAAAAGGTATTGCCAAATTAAATTAGATCCAAGTTGACGGATATTTTGGTGACGTTTGGTAAAGCGATGTGAACACATGACTGTACACAAACAAACATAACCTCCATATGAGAGGTTACTAGGACCTTTAGGTAGACAAAAACTAAAAACAAAAAAAACAAAAAGAAATTAAGTACAGTTTGATGAATCTATATAAGTAGATAGTCAATACAATAATCCTATCTGTTACACTTAATAAGTTGTTCTGTGCCAATGTTGAGAGGCTTGAGAATCTAGTACCAACTGAATGTAACTAACAATTGGATTAGACTATTATTGAGTATTTTTATAAAATGTAGCAGGGCTACCCGGCGTTGCCCAAGACAAAAGTGTATCATGTTTCTACTAAAATTTCGACCTTTCTACCTCTCTCTCTATCGTTCTCTCTTTCTATCCATCCCATTTTACTCCTCCTTCCAATCCTCCCTTTTTCCATTTCGCCCACTCCTATCTAGCTGGGCATACACACAGACAGCTCTCCTTTTATTAAAAGATTAGCAGGGAGACCCGACGTTGCCCGGGATTAAATGATGATCAAAGGATATTTCACATTCCCATATTTTTATTGTCATCAAAATGTGTGAAATCTCCCATTTTGCAATCAAATCGAGTGATTGCCTGCTCTAGTTGGGGACCCATCGTGGTGCACCGAGAGGAAGTTTCACGGTAATCTCCAAAAATACCGTTAGGGCTTACAACATGGCCGCCAGAAGAGTCAACAAAAAACTGCGAATAAAATATATAAAACTCGTAATTTCTGTTTTTAAAGTGGGTTGTCAATTTTCTTTATGAAATATACTTCCAAAATAAACTATTACAGTCGTTTAAAACATAATAGAAGTATTATTTTTTATTTTTTAAAAACAATGTTTACAAAATGTCACCGAACGTGCGTAGACATTTTGTAAACATTGTTTTTAAAAAATAAAAAATAATACTTCTATTATGTTTTAAACGACTGTAATAGTTTATTTTGGAAGTATATTTCATAAAGAAAATTGACAACCCACTTTAAAAACAGAAATTACGAGTTTTATATATTTTATTCGCAGTTTTTTGTTGACTCTTCTGGCGGCCATGTTGTAAGCCCTAACGGTATTTTTGGAGATTACCGAATAACGCATAAGATGAGAACAGTAGTCTGAATAATCCAAATAATACAAATTATTAATCCTTATCTCAAGAATTCAGAAACCTATTCATTACTTGGCCTTCAGGACAAGATCAAAGTGTAGTATCTTTTCCGGCAGATGCTGCACTTAAGATAATTTGTACCAGTCAATGGAGGGGAAACCCTCTATACTGGGACAATTATTATTTTTGGTAACCAGAGTGCCCCCTTTTTGCCTACTTTTAGGGGAGCTGGTTTTAACCTCACATTAAAAACGGCCTTGTGCCTAATTTGCTCAGTGGGGGAGCAAATAAACACCATCTTTTCCGGCAGATACTGCAAGCAAAGACCATATGTGGGGGTGACCCCACATATAAGACCTTGGTCAATGTAGGGACAACTCTTCATACCAATTGTCACTATCCAGCTCTCCTACTCCCCGGGGAGTTGGTCCCCATTTCCCCTTCACTCCTCACATTAAAAATCGGCCTTGTGCCTAATTTGCTCGGTGGGGGAGCAAATAAATACCTGGCCTTCAGGACAAGATTGAAGTGTAGTATCTGTTCTTCAGATGCTGCACTTCAATTTCTTGTTCTCTGTCAGTGGAGAAGAAATCCTTCGCGACTGAGACAATTTTTATTTTTGTTCCTTTTCTCCATGTTAAAAAACGACTCTGGTGTCTAACTCTGTCCCGTGGGGAGGCATTGTAAATAGGAACAGGGTTCGCATGGAATATATTTGCAACAGTTGTTCTCTGATGAGTGGCATGATCTGTCTTCAGAGTTCTAGAGAGGAAACCTGCCACAGTTTACTGTCAGCTTTAGGCACCAAGAGTTTTCTCTCAATGTTACCTTATAAAAAGGAGGTACACTTCTATATATAAGGTCTATGTTATGAAAACAATCGCATGAAAGGAAAAGCAAAACCTCTTTTATAGCAACTGATGTGCACCCAGATTGAACTCATGAAAGACAACTCAAAACATGGTATAGGTTTTATACAGGGTGGAACAATAAATTTCTTGCCTTGAAGAAAACAACATGTGCTTTATTTTAAAACTTTTATTGAAAAGAAATCAATTCAGGTAACTTGATTATGTAGTAGAGCTGATATCTATTCCATGTAGCCACCTTCAGCCTCAATTAGTGCCTTGATATGGATCCAGAACTGGGAGCATGCCTTTTCCATAAATGCTGGTAGGAGCACGACTAATACTTGGCGGATGGCAGCGATCAGGCTTGCGTTGGTATTGTGGGAGGTTATGTTGGTGATGTTCTCAACGCATGATCAAACGAAGTAGTCCAGTGGGCTTAGGGCAGGGGGAAAAGGGAGGCCAGTGAGAGAAGGGTACAAAGTCATAGCACTCCTTCTGAGGCCAAACCTGGGTCTCTTTGGACTTGTTGTCACACCCAGGGTCTGCCAGCGGTCGCCTGATTGCACCAGGGGATCACCACACTCTTCAGCAAATCCAGGTACATTTTGGTATTGACTTTCAAGCTGACTTCGAAGATGTGAGGTAGCATGATGATGAAACCACACCAAAGACCATAACGGGTTGTCTGATGTATTCAGCTGTGCCCTCAAGCATTAAACCATTCGGATTTGTATTTTGAGGGTGCTGGCAATGGCCCTGTTGTCATAACTTCGATCGGTAGAGAGCATTAGTTGTACAGTAGCGTATCTCTGATCTCGCTGGTTGAACATTGTGTCACTTTCAGGCATGATAGAATGTTCCTATCGCTCTTGAGATTTGTACAAAACTGTCCAACTAGTAGATGGTTTGCAACAAAAAAGAAAACTGGTTTTCATCAAATGGAAACGGAATCAAGTCGTCTTTCTAGGGCGACAATTTAACGTTCCACCTCGTAGGACATATTGAAAAAGGAACAAGATACAGAGAAAAGTGATGACGTAAGCGAGGCTTACTTGTCAGTCAGGCATTTGTAGAGTCCCATACCCCTGCGAGCACCTGGCTCTCAATTAATATTGTATTTGGAAGAGTGCATCAATGGGTAGGTAACGGTCCCATAACAACAAGGAAAGGATTCATTTAAGTGGAAGAAAGTCAGACGCTATCAAATTGGAAAAAAGAAAGTTTTTTCGCATCTAGAATATCTGTCAGCAATTATCTTCAATCAAAGATAGTTGATGCTTGAGCATCCAGTGAACAGGTACAGGAAAGAGAAAAGGGATGTCTTTCCTTGTTGCTTTCAGAATTCTCTCTGCTCACTGACTGTGATTCTCAAAAGAGCTAAAGTTAAAGTACATTCATTCTTTTTGCAAACCGTTATCCTCATCTTCATAGATGTTGTTGTTTCACTACATTTCGGCCAACTCATCTTCTGGCCTTCTTCAGGTGATTTCTTCACGACCCATTGTGCAGTGGACAGAAGCGTTGTCTCTACTATTCCAGGTGAGCATTGTCTGAAAATAATGGTTTCAATCCTACCCAAGAAGGCCAGAGGATTATTTGGCCAAAACGTGGTGAGACAACAACTATGGGAGGCAGTAGTTACTGGGGATACAGTTAAGAGACTCAGCATTTCTATCCCGTCCACCTAAAGAAGGCCAGAGGATAAGTTAGCCGAAATGTGATGAAACAACAGCAACTATGAAGATGAGGATAACAGTCCACAAAAGAATGAATGCACAAATTATGAAGCTTCATCTCAAAGGATAAAAAAAAAACAGGAACAAAAAGTAGTTATTTAGGGCACAAATAAAATCAATGCACCCTGTAAGCTAACTGGTCAATGTATAAACAAATCACCTCGTAGGGACATTTATCCGTGAAAAAAGATGTCTTTATTTATGACTGTTACATCCTCACTCTTAATCTTTAACTACACCAGGACAAACCTACAAGATAGCAAAGAGTTACCTTAATGTTTTTTGGGGGTTTTTTTTTGCTTGGGAGAGAGATTCAGGTAATATTGTAAGTTAATCCTGTTTTTTAGCTTTAGAGTTATCTGGTTGACAAGAAAGTTCTTGCAGTTTTTCACTTTTAAATTCAGATGAATATATCTCGGCTCAAACAAAGATTTATTGATTGAAATAAGCACCATCAGAATCAACACTCTTTTGCCAACGCAGAACAAGTGTATTTATACCAGTAATGTAAAAATCTTGCATTCTGGCGACGATGAAGTTTAGGCTTTTGAAACATTTCTCACGCAGAAAGTTGTCAAGATGCTTGAAAAAGTGTTAGTCGGTAGGTGAGAGGTCTGGAGAGTATGGCAAATGAGACAGAGCTTTGTAGCCCAATTCGTTTAACTTCTGCAGGATCGGTTTAGCAACATGCAGTCGGGCATTGTTGTGGAAGAGAATTGGGCCTTTTCTGTTGACTAATACTAGGTGGGTTTTTTTTTTTGGTTTTTTTTACATGGGGGTCACAACTTATCAAGGCCCGAAGGCCACTCAGGGATAAGGGTTATTGTGTGTACAGTTATCAATGAGATAGTATTGTAGTAATCATTAGTATTGGGGGTTTTGATAGTGTCTTACTTAAACGGGCGGTTTGTCAGGAGTTTGTTTATGTTGGACTTGAAGACGTCCAAGTTGTAGTCAGGTGGGAAACAGGCAAGCGGCAAAGAGTTCCACTGGCGTGCAGTTCTAAGAAAGAAGCTTTGCTCATGGAATCTACGTTTGGATTTAGGCACAGATAAAGAGTGGGGAAAATTATTGACAGTAGTTTCAGCTACCCGAGTGTTTCTCGTGAAAGATTGGCGAGGGGGGACGAGGGATTGGAGCTCAGACGAGCACCTGCCATGGAAATAACGATAAAACAAAGACAGGCTCGCAATGTCTCTTCTGTGGGAGAGAGGTTGCAGGGAAGAGAAAAGGGCATCCCCCACTAAACCACGATTTGTTGTCGAAGTTTCTGATGCATTTCATCTGTAATGGTTTTGCCTGAATTCAAAAAAATGTATTAGAGGAGACCGGTCACAGACCACCAAACAGTTAACATGACCTTCTTTTGGTGCAACTCTGGCTTTGGAAAGTGTCATGGAGCTTCGTCTGCGTCTAACCACTGAACTTAGTCTCACCTGTTGTCATAAAGAACCCACTTTTCATTGCAATTAACAACCCAGTTGAAACATGGGCCACTTTTATTGCATAAAAGAAGGGAAGAGGACACTTCATAATGGCGATTCTTTCGGTTGTTGTTCAATTCGTGAGACACCCATTTATGATGAAATTTTGTCTTTCCAATCTCTCTCAAATGATTGGAAATCGTTGTATAAGTTGTATCTAATTCAGAAGCAAGTTCTTGAACAGTTCTGCATGGATTGGCTTCGATTAAGGCTCTTAATTGATTGTTGTCAACATCCGATGGCCGACTAATTCGCTCATCATCTTCAAGACTTATCGCCACCACAAAATTTTTTAAACCACCATTGTGATCGCCACCACGAAATTTCTTAAACTACCATTGTGCTGTACGTTCAATAATGGTTCCTGGGCCAAACGTTTCGTTGCTATCACGAGCTGTCTCAGCAGTGGAAATAAGAAAATTGTGCATATTCCATCTTGTATTCAACGTTCTGAAGAGAGACATTGTTTTAAAAATTTTGTAATTTAAACGATTAGATAAAGCAAAAAAAAAAAAAAAATTTAATCAAATTAATTAAAATTATATATAAAATAAAGGTATTATAACTAAAATTTATTTGAAAATACATCATTTGAAATCAAAATTAAAAATTCTGCAAGGACTCTCTCATCAACTCAAGGCGTTTATGTTTTAGGACTTTTTTTTAGATAATGCTTAAGCTGCGCTGTAAATTCATAGCCTTATAACAAAATAAGCATTTATTTTTTAAAAATATTTATATGAAACTTCAGATTTAAAATATGATTAATAAAAAGACTGCATTAAGTTGATTTAAAATAAAAAAAAGAAATTATATCGAACTGTTGTGGTCTTGCAGGCCGGTGATCATCAAAACGAACAGTGGTATGATTAACAAAATGTGTTTGCAAAAGTATTTTACAGAATTACACGTCATGATAGTGGAGGCCATAACTGCATGAATTGCCGGTGTTTCCCACTGCAACAAGATGTGACACAGGGTCAGAAGGTGATGAGAGTCAACCCACACATATTTATAATTTAAAGTTTTTTTTTTTATATACATATCCAAGAAGAATAATCGACCCTGGACAAGAATAAACAACATGGATAGCATTTACATACTTAAAGATAATAATAGGAGATATTTAACGTGGCCGTTATGCACAAACTGTTTGTTACAGTTCAAAGCTCTCTCAGACCCCCACGCCATTCGAAAAGGAACAAACAAACAAAACTAAATAAATCCGACTCGGCTTTTCTTTTTTTTTTTTTAACAAAAGTTGTTTATTACCGTTTTTCTTTTTCTCCACCTCGAAATCAGCTTAGTCTTTCTCTGCCACTGCAGGACACATGTCCATCTCCCTGGCTGTATTTTTCTTTCTGCTCCACTACACGCCGGCAGTAGACAGCCATTTCTCCATGGTATCTTTTTTTCTTTTTCTTGTGCACTCTTCCTAATTTGCATATGTGCTTTTTTTCAGATATTGCTGCTAATATCGTCGCAAGCCAGCTATCTTACAGCTCCTGTTGATATATTCTCACGTGCTCATACGTGCTCTCTTACGGATATATGTGTATTCTGTTCATCCTCTTTCATGTCCCTGGCCACTGAATGCTCAAGCATAAAGTATCTTCACCTGAAGATAAAGAAGGAGCACCTTGGCATATTAAAAATTACTTGAGTAGCCCCGTTGGCATTCGTTGGTCAAGGTGCCTTAGGTGGTAAGCAATATACTAACTTTACTCAAAGATAGGAGGCAAAGCCTGGTAGAATAAATCTCCTATTACTATGCAGAACAAATGCCGCAGCTCGTCAGATGAAAAGTCACCGAAATGACCCAGCTTCTGCCAGACTAATTGTTTGAGAGCAGAATTTCAACTGGCTTGTAGCAGTGATCAGAGCGATTAACGAGTATGAGGTCATAATAGGGGTCAAAGTTAAAAAGAATTTGACCGCTGCGGTTTCTACCAAATTACTCAGACAATTTTCGGTCTAACATTTGAAATTTTACATAAAGGGTATTCAGAGATAGGGCAAGCTTTTTAATTGGTTTGGGTCGAAAATTTGTGCTACCAATATATAAATGTATGTATGTATGTATGTCTGCATATCTGCCTAAAACTTTTGACAGAGGCAACGAATTTTTACAAGATCAGTATCGTTTTGAAGCCCGACCCTTCAGACGACAAAAACCTACATTACTTCAGGTTTGGCGGTGGTCGTAACAGCAAAGTCGTCACGTTTTTTTCACGTTCATTTCCTCTTTTACGGTACAGGTTCGAGCCTGCCTTCCTACTACCACTTTTTTTTTTTCTGTTCAACACACACCTCCAAACACCCGGGCACCCATGCTAGAATATAATATATATATATATATATATATATATATATATATATATATATATATATATATATATATATTTATTCCAATTCATTTTTAAATTAATTTTCCTTTTTGAACCAAGGACCCCCCTCCCCAAAAAAAAAATGTACATTTTCTACTATCATAAACTTATGAAAAGTCTCTGATGATTTGCTTAGTTTATACCATTCAATGAAACACGTGTAAGACGAAATAATTTAAACAATATAAATTTGAATTAAGTGTATATTCCTGTTATTTTGAAATGTTTAATAAAGTTACATATGCTCTGAAAATGTGAATCCATTTTCATTGAGCCTAATAAATCGTTGCAATTTTAAGATAGCCTTATTGAATATATACATTATAAACGTATATTTGTTTAAAAAAAAAACGCACACTCACACACATATGTGTGTGTGTGTGTGTGTATATATATATATATATATATATATACTTTGTAAATAAAAAATAGAGAGATATACAGGGTGTGTAACGTATTATTTGTGAACAAATTTGTACATACATAAAAATAACCTTTAGAAACAGATAACAATGTCTTCATTTCCCCCCCCCCCTTTTTACGTTTAGTAAAGAATGTTTCTAAAGATAAGAATAAATACATTGTTTTAATTTTATTCATCAAAGTCTCCTTCAGTTTTGATAACAGCTTTTATATGAGAGATGAATAAGATACATGCTAGGATGAGTCATCACATAAAAACCTGTATTTGAAGTATTTGTGGACAACATTTCAGATTATTCCTTCTGGCACAATATTCTTTTGCAACCGACTTTATGGATCTTCCAGGCTTACCACGAACGGTGTGCTCTACTTACTAAATAAATTCAGATGTTGTATCAGTTTTAATATTACATGTGCATAAAAACCCTTTAAAATACTCCAAATAAACTGAAATTTTATTAATTGATGTCTAATACTTATTATTTCTGTTTTTTTTTGGGGGGGGGGGTTATTTTTTACTTTTAGTCGATTTAATCAATTTTTATATTTAGTCCTGATCACTTTTTTGTCCATAAATAAAGAAAGAGAGAAGAGTTTTCACTCCCTAAGTATTAGTAAAATAAGTAAGGAATGGGTCATAAAGAAAAACTCGAACAATGGGTTTAGATAAAATTTAGATAGAAAAGAATGTATTGAACAAAAAAGTGAATACAAAGAAAGGCTTTTGGTATTTTCTGATTGTTAAGTATAGTTTCACGTTGGATCGCGAACAAAAGGTCGGAAGGTGGGAAAATGGGCTAGCGTCCCAAGAGGAGGAGTACTCTTGACTTGCAAAAATAAGTTTGAGTATCTTTGTCTGCATTCCCCGATGACAGCACTTCAAACAATAAGTGATAAACTCGCTCGTCTTGAAAGCCGAGAGTCAAGGCCTGGGAGGGTGAACCTCCTAGGGCTACCAAGAACATTTGTATCAGTCTGATGACCGCAAAAAGGCCACCGAAAAGGCCAGTTTTTATCAAACTGATCGTCAAACCTTTCAACGTTAGGGTTGCGATAATTCCTCACCAGAGTATTAAACTAAGGGTTTTTATAGATTAGAAGCGTCCGTTATGAGTGAATGGGTAAATCCTCATGACACTAATTCAGATGTATTTTTTTTTTCGACCTATGGATGTTAGGAAAAAAATTACTGAAACAAATCTTTAATGATTCATGGGCGAAAAAGAAGGAAAGGAATTTTGGTTTATCCTTTTCATTTTCTTTGTTTCATTGCCTTTGATTAACAAGAAAAAAAGAAAGAGAAAATAAAAATAGTGGGAAGAAGACAAAAAAAAGATGATACCTGCTATAATTTTTAACCAACATTCGACTATGAAAAAGAGAGAAAGAGTTGATTTGATGGCTTAATGAGTTAGCATAACATACTTAAAGGCAGAGGTTACGAGTTCAATCCCACCTGGACAGCTAATATGAATGTTCCAAATTACAACATTACACAAATCATTTCATGTTTATATTTATTCTAGTAATGGGACGATTCCAATATTTTTCTCAATTCCAATACAATTACTGATTCAATACTAAATTCCCGATTCCAATGCGGATTCTTTATAAATCTCTAAATATTTAACTCTGAAGTTGTTATTTTTCCCCAATTACCGTAAAAACGCATGTTAAATATGCATATATTATGAAAAAAAAACACACACACAATTGGAGGTGGGAAGGGGGAGATCTATAGATTTTAGCTTCACTAGTAATTTAAAATCAATAAATATTTATTAATACAAGCAGTGGAAGATTTAGTTTTAAACAAAATCAAATAAAAAAAGATAATTAAAGGAATCGTTTTTGGCATCGGAAAAATAGTCACAAATTTTTCCAATTCCAATACCAGTTCCATTACCCCAAAATGTTCTGATTTTCTGATTCCAGATTCTAATTTTGATCAATCATCCCAACACTAATTTATTCTTTTCTATAATGTACATACTTTATGGAAATTAGGACCCAGGTAATGCCATGTCGTCCTGCTAGTTTACTATAAAATCAATACTACAATGAAATCATGAAATTAGTTTTTTGTAAACCCTTTGCAAAAATTCAGAATTTCATGAGCTGTCTTTACATCTAAACTCATATTTCTTTTATTATAAACTAGCAGGGGTAGGGATGGGCAGCCTTGCCGAATTGTAAATTTGCTTAAATATATTTTAATTCATGCAGATTTCATATTTATTATTATAGAGACAATTCTCTATTGAAAATATATAGAACTGATTTTAAAAATATAAAAAATAATGACTTGGGTGGCATCAGCTAAAATCGAAACTAAAACATTTAGCAATCCAGCCACATTCCCTACCGTTTAAGCTAGCCCTATAGATAAGAAAGATTTAAAATTAAATAACTTCTATGATTGAATTTGAGCAAGCGGAAAAATAATAGATATATGTCGGCAGGTTGAAATCATCATTTTTCATATCAACTTGCCGACATATTTCTGTACACATTATTCATCCATCCAAACAAAGATTTTACTCGTTATAAACCATCGTTAGTGCATGATTACTATTTTCTGTTAATTTTAATGTTACGTGACCAGTAGTTTAAGAGTTTATCGGTTAAATGTTTTCACATCTATAGACACACAAACGTACATACATACATACAGGATGATGATTGCAACGTCTTGTCAGACGGGTGCCACTCCCCCAGACACTTAAAGTCCATGAGCCCATAAATGACTTCCATCGCCCAGGACCATTTTAATAGACAAATGCCTGAGGGAGTATCTATATACAGATGATGTTACAGAGTCTTAGCTTTGTACGACAGCTAAGTCTTTCTCTCGGTTCAAAATGTTGACATCCAACAACAAGTAAGAGCAAGATAGCCAGCAACAAGTTAAACTGCAGACCAGCTTAATGCGGGTACTGGTCCCCCGCTTTATGGTTTTTTAAATCAGAGATTTGCTTCTCCTAGAAAGGTTGTCTTCACCACGACTTATGGGAGCCCTCTCCACCCCAAACATACATCTACTGTTTCATTTATATGGATTTTATTGTTTTAGGCTAAGACAAAATGAGGGGAAATCATTTATGCTGGTAGAGACATATACTGTGTGCAAATGAGAATACTGCTGTGAAAACGTGTTCCAAGAGAGAGGCTCGGATGAAAAGACCGAGAGAATGACTGAAACAAAGATGGCTGAATATTCTATGCCAATATATTAAAATGATCAGACTTCACACTGACTAAGCCACTGTATAGTGGAGGGAGAAATCCAGTGCAGATTCTGCTGTGCTGAATGAACACAAAGAGAAAAAAAGAAAAGATTATTATTGCGTTAATTGTTGTGCGGCCTTAAAATAAAGATAGAAATAAAATTTCCCAAAACTAATAAAATATTAACTGAATTCACAATGTCATAGCATATTTTTATGTGTAAATATATTTTTCTTTTATATATAAACATGCAGAACTACTCAGCATTGCTTGGGGCAAAAGTACAACATAACTTTTTTCCTTCTCTCTTTCCCTCTTCCCCGTTTCTTTTCTCCTTTCTTCCTTAGCCAGCCCTTTCCTCTCTCTGGACATAAACAAATACACAACTCGTCGGCATAAGAGAAATTACTTTGTGAAAAAAATCAGAGTTACTTCCCCTTGGATGCTAACGCTAAAACATTAAATGACCATTTGATCACCAAATAATGAATTTTTTTTTTTTTTAATTTTAAATATTATATACTCGGGGAGAGGGGGTTATGCTAATTAAAATAATACTTTGTAGATGTTTGTTGTGTATTTTTCAAGCTTTAATTGGACACACAAACAATGCCCTTTATATAATAGATGTGCTATTCAGCTAATTATTATAATTCAAATGAAAGCGTATAACTAATGTTACTATAGAAAGAACAGAAAATACACTAGCAATAATAAAAAATAGTTTTTAAATTAACATAGAATTGCAGAATAAAAAATGGAAAATCTGTTATATTAGATTTAACCGACAAAGTTAATATGTTTAAAACAATAAAAGAAGCAATTCTTATCAGTTTATAGTTTATAAAAACTTATGTACACATAAGTTTTTATCTCTATATCTGTAAAAGTGAGAATGTGTGTGTGTGAGGACACTTCTCAACCTATATACTCAACGGATTGTTTATCTACAGACTTGAAATTTCGGATATAGGGAATTCAGAGATGTGGAAAACTTTTAAATCCATTTTTATCCGAAATAAAGGGCTGCTAAGGGGTCAAAACTGAAAAATTGTTAAGTGAGCGACATCTGATTTTTATTTTTAGTTAACTGTTTCACAGATGCGCATGCGCAGATGGAAAACATGACAGTTTCTTTATGCTAAGAATAACTAGTTTTGAAAACACTTTTTATAGATCGTGTCAAGCTGGTCTAATGGTTATTGTACTTGACTGTGTTTAGGTTTTGATTTTGATCTCAGTAAGAGTATTTTTTTTTACTCACAATAAGTGAACTGTTTAGAAAAAACATAATATTCACATGCACGTCTTAGTTTCTTTCTGTTTTTTTTTTTTACTTCATTTTTTTTTTTTTTAGGAATTTAACGTTACGTTTGATGCCTACGGTATTTCTGTTTATAATAAATAAGGATTCTGTATTAATAAAAAAAATAATATTTATGCATATTTTACGACCGGGTAACGCCAGGCGGCCTGCTAGTAAACTATATTTTTCTCATATGCCATTTTTTAACTGTGCTATTATTACCTAAATTCGTACACATGAACTCCATGACAAACTGGGTATTTTAGTCTGTGATGTAACACTGTCTATTTTTTCATTAGCTATTTTGTAATTAAATATAGATCGATAAGGATTTACATCTTCAGTAAATCTTTTCGATCCTATTCATGAGAGACTAAATATATTCTATTACCAATAAAATCTATATTACTTCATGTTGATAGCAACATAAAAAAAAAAATAGAAACATTAAGAATACAGATGAGCAGAAAAAATTTTTCTTTCAGGGCAGGAAATTTGTCATTTGATATAAACATCAGGTAACTCTAAATAAACTGTCATCATTTTTATAACAGGTTAAACCATTCGTGACTCGTTGTGTTAATATCATTGTGCAAGAAATTTCAGATTTAAAAAAGTACAAGCCACATAAGACGTTTCTGTGCAAGAAAAGCATCCTGATACTAAATCTAACCTTTATTTCTCTAGATTAAATGAAAACACAGAATTGTCAGTTTAAACAACATTTTCCCTCTTAAACCTCTTGCGTTTAGCATCATCTTTCCTTTTTATATTCCAGCAGTAGTCTGCTAACATGCCAGGGTTCTATTTTCCTTTAAAACGTTTCTCCATCATTGAAACAACCATGATGGAATCTCTCACCGTGTTCATCACTCATATCACTAAGATTCTCAGCAAAATTCTCGTAACAATTTCACAAAAAATAAAAACAAACAAAAAACTGTACCTAATTTGATAAAAAGAAGGCCAAAAATAGATTTTCCATGCCATTGTGCATATAAAAATAGCCACATATAAAAATGCCATTGTGCGTATAAAAATAGCCATTTTTAGTATTGCACAGAGTTATCTGTTGTATATATTAAATACAGGATGAAGTGACATAAATAACTTTTTTATATATATATTCTCCTTTAATTGCTTTAATGCATCATATTAATTTTTCAGTCTACTGTAATACAGTTTGATTCATTTAAATTATTTTTAAAAGTAATATTAATAATCACGTACCATATACAATTAGGCATTAAAAAGGATTAGAAAGGTGCTATTTTTGCTACATCCTGTATATAATTTCTCAACTTTCACATTCGTAGGCAGTCATGTTTTTTCAAGGATTACAAAGTCAAAGAATTTTAAAACGTCAGAATATATTGTAATATTATAATAGACCTATCTCTATATTCCCCCCCCTTTCTGTCTCTCTCTCCATCCCTCTCAAAATCATTTCATTACAAATTTTAAAAATTTCTACAAAGTCAGAATACACTGTAATGTCATAAAAGACCCCCCCCCCATTCTTCTTTGCCTTTGTTCTCTCTATAATATTTTTTTTAATATCATTCTGTTTTTTACATCACTTTTGTTATTATTTTTCCTTTATGTAATTTGCAGTTCCCATTATATCTCCAAAGTTAAGCACCGTTGGGCCTGGTCAAAGAACTAAAATAGGTGACCATTTGGGAATTCCAGGTACTGTATGTGCTCTCCGCTTATCTTGGCATTTGTTTCCAATCGTCATAGACCTCTCCTTGCCACTGGACTCAAACAATGTCAATTCAGAAGAGATGTGGTTGGGGATTGTACAGCCCCTGGCAAACATAAACATATGCAGCTACCCTAACAGTGGGTATCCATTGTCTTTCAAGACTGAGCGGAGGCTCAAATTTGAAATTCTTCCACCTGTGTGAATGTTAGATTTTCTAGTATTGCACATCATGTGAATGAGTTCTATCACAAACGACCTTGCTGATAATAACTCACTTGTCTTGTCCAGGCCAAGATCACAGTGTAGTATCTGTTCTGATGCTACATTTCACCTTTTCTGTCCTCAGTCAGTGGAGGAAAAATCCTTCATGACTGAGACAATTTAAATTTTTATTGCTATCCAGAGTGCTCCTTTTTGGGGAACTGGATTTTCCTCACGTTAAAAACCGATCTTGTGTCTAACTCTGCCCTCGTGGGGAGGCAAGTAAATAGGAACAACACAGAAAGAGACAGGAAACAGGGGGGGGGGGGTCAGGGAAGGTTGAGATCATAACCGACCAATGATTGATAAAGCCAATGACAGAATGAGTCTCTGATGAACCCTAAAATTTTAGATGCAAGTGTATCTTCAAAACCAATGTTAACAAATATTTATCATAAACCATCCCATAGATAATCAAGTTTACTTCATATCATTAATTGTTCCTCATCTTTTGTACAAGACTTATCTCTTTTCGTTAATCATTATCCTCGAGTGACTGTTGGCCTTAATAAGTGGCTATATAATTTTAACTCATGAGGTACATATTTTGGCACAAGTGCACTTTAGCATATCACGGCAAATTATTTGTTTTATTTTAGAAGAGTTCCATTATGGACAAGGGAAGACAAATTGTGTCTATATTTTTAGTTTTAGGCTCTTTTCCACATTCATTTATTTCTGTTGCTGGCTATTCAAGTCACTCTTCATTAATTTCTTCTTACGTACTGCATTCATTTATTCTATTGATTAGCAATATACAACTTAAACTCAAACACACCTATTTACCTCTTGTGTTTTAATTTTCTTATCATTTTGTTTTTGCTGAGGATGGGGCATTCTACTGGATACCAGACATTCACTCACTATTTCAGTCACTCCAAACATAATATCTTCTTAAGCTTCTAACGGTTCCTTTGAGTGCAATCGTTCGTATTTCTTTTGCACTTGGTTCACCGGGTATATTTGCCCAATAATTTTTGAAATTCTTTTTCATGAGTCCGGTTGCTCCTATAACTACTAAAATGATGGTAATCTTAAGATTCCAGTTTCTTTTCATGTCGTACATAAGACCTTGGTATTGCGTTACGTTCTTTCTCTCAGTTCAGTAAAAACCAGCATCATGAGAAAAACTTACTTCAACTAAGGTTGCTACTTTCTCCCTCTTGTACCATACCATTATATCAGGTTTAACAACTCCGTTTTCTAGGTACGCAGTTGTGGGAATTTCAGTCATAATGGATTAAGTATGATTTATTTCCAATTGTTCTTTCTGGTATATGTTCCCAAGACTTGCTGCTATACTGGATATTTAGCTTTTTACATATTTTCTAGTGGAGATATTTGCACACGCCATTGTGTCACATTGTATAATAACCGTATCCCAGCAGAACTTTACAACTGGATGTCAGGTGGTTCACGCTCTACTTCCGTGTGGTAAAACCTGCACTTGTTAATACTGAGACCACTCATCGTTTTAAAAACATTGGTCATCAAGCCTTTTTCTACAGTGCATAATTTTCAAGTTATCATTGAACTATCGCTTAGAGCATGACAACGCATAAAATAATTCTGGGATTAGTTCCCATTTGAACGTATAATACTATTTTGTTTTTATCTTTTTGTTTATTTGAAGTAGAAGTGTCATCGCTTAAAGCTTTTCAAAAATCTTTGGGTTTTTTTTTTCATGTTCCTACTCTTTGAAATGTAATTTCTATATTTAAATTCTTGCGTTTTTACTATAGAATGAAACACTCATAATTATTTTTAACTTCAAATATCATATTTCAAAAAAAAAAAAAAAAAGACTATTTTCGTATAATAAAAAAATAAAAAAATAAAATGAAATAAAAAAATAATCCCAGGATGTACAGGATTCACTCCTAATTAATTGACAATTATGAATTCTGAATAACAGCTGCTAAGCTTAAGGGACGATAATGTGAGCTGTGTTTAGTTTTATTATCTTTTGTACAAAGGGTACACAGAGGGGTGGAATCTCTTCATAAAAATTCATAAATTCTTGTGAAATTTTGAAGATAGGAATTAGACGTCAATTAATGAATATTCCCAAAAATTTCAGTTACTTTTGAGTATTTTAAAAGATTCTCGAGGACAAAATATTGCCACAACTTCCTTTTTTAATAATTTAAATATTTTAGATTTGCATTAAATTTGATCTATAATGATTAGACACGAATTAAACAAGATTCTCTCAATTTCAATTTAGTAAAATCCATTAAGCTTATGAACTCATTTTTTTTGCAGACTGTTATTCTCATCTTCATTCTTGTTGTTTTATAACGTTTCAGCCGACTCATTCTTCGGCCTTCTTCAGTGAGACAACTATGGAAGGCAGTAATTACTGGGGTTATAGTTATAAGACTCAGCATTCCTATCCTGTTGCAGTTAATCATCTGAAGAAGGCCAGAGGATGAGTTCGCCGAAACGTGGTGAAACTACAACAACTATAAGGATGATGATTGCAGTCCGCAAAAAGAATGAATGCACAAATTATGAAGTCTCATCTCAAAGTATTCCAAAAAATAAAAACAAAAAAAATAATGCCATTAAACTGACGCTTTAATTTCTAAACATTTTCTTGAATCAAAATCACATAAAAAATTTTGATCAAAATTGGAATAAAGATTCTAGATATAAGGTTTAGTAGCATTATATCTTGATTTTAATCTTCTTAAAGGGGACATAAGTGTTGTAAAACTTCTACTTGGGGAATTAATTTTCCCCATCCTGGAATGGATATTCTTGTTATATATAAAGAGAGAAGGTTTGATTAGGCATATTTTTACCACATTACATAAATTGCTCCACTTTCTTCTGCCATTATTAATTGCATCATAATTGCTCCCTCAACCCCGTCACTTGAATGTGCCAAATAACAATTCAATTTTCTAAGATTGTTTTTCTCATTACTAGTAGTAACACAATCATAGGAAAACCGTCATAACTCAAATCATCAGCATCAACAAGCAATAACATGTACAACATGCCACAATCATCATCGTCCACATGAAAAAAGCTAAACAACAACAAGAACTATGATGAGCCACAATCATCAGCATTGTCTACAAAAAATTTACCAAAGCAACAACAACCGAACGAACTTATGCTTACATTAAGCAATCATACGAGACACATACACATGCTATTGAAATTATGTGCACACGTTATCTTACATACACACTTAGAAGATAGTGTCCTCATTGATGCTGGATTAAATAAAGCTGAGAGGAAAGGATAACAAAATAACAAGGTCTTATGTATCACATGAAAAGAAACTGGAATCTTAGGAAGATCTCCATCATCCAGTAATTTTAGGAGCAACCAAACTCATGAAAAGGAATCTAAAAAATCTACTTAGCAAATATACCCGGTGAACCAAGTGCAAGAGAGATACAAACAATTGCTTTTAAGGGCACAACCAGAATCTTTAAAAAAATATCTCTAGTTTGGAATGTAGGAGTTAGTAAGTGAATGTCTGGTATCCGGTAGAATGCCCCATCCTCAACTAGAACAAAATAAGAAAAAAAAAAAAAAAAAAGCTTTCATATATATCACAACACACGCATTTGAAAGCAGAATACTTTCCAATACATCAATTTCTCTCAATAAAAGTTTTATTTTTACAACCATTGTTTATCACATTTCATTTGTTGTTTGATCTTCACATTCTTTTTCTTTTAATCGTTTTTTCTTCTTATTACTGAGAGCCATAGTACATTGGATGACCGACCATCGTCATCTGTGCCGCCACTCCCACGACAAAACTGTGCTTTTTTTTTTTTTTTTTTTCATGTGACTTTTCTTTATCTGGATTCGATTTCCTTTTGTATCAAATGAATTCTATGAAAACTAGACTAATTGATAATTCATGGTATGTAAATATCAGGTAAATATACAACAGATGTTCCTAAAGTAATGCCTCCTATTTTTTATCCAGCTTGAATGGATCAAAAGGGATTGCAAATTGCATTGTTATGATGACTGAACTTATGCAGTTATGACCTGAAAGTTTCATTTCTCAGTTGCAGATATTGACGGTGTGAGACTCAGCCAGTGTCATGAATGTACATCAGAAATGTGTCATTGTAGAAAATAATGAACTGATCAACATCCACGGGTATTGGTTGAACGTTTACAAAGCTGATGTAGTTGATGTCAGCACAGTTAGGAGATGGGTTCGTCGATTTCAGAGTGGTGACAGAAGTGACAAAGCGTGCTCTGGACTTTTATGATCGAGGCATCAAAAGAGCTTGGCAAAAGTGCATTGTGAATGGTGGTGACTACGTAGAAAAATAAATTCCGGAACACAAAAGGTCGCTCGTTTTAATGGTACCACTCCCGTCTCCGTAGCTCTTCAACGTTTGAGTTTTTGAGTTGAAAAATAGGCAGCCTTACTTTTGAAACGACCCTCACATGAATGTTTTCACTTATGATCTGATGTTATCGTAATAAAAGATTACACACTTCCTCTTAATGTCAGCCGTGTTTTTTTTTTATTATTGGTTCTTGACTTTTAATCAATATAATTAAGAACAAAAGCAGCATTTGTTTGGATCAATCATTTGGTTCTACAGAGGACATGTAGAAGAGAGAATTCTTCAATCTTATCATATGTCTTATTAAGATATTAAGATGGAGAATATCCTCTGAAACTTTTACTCATAGTATTGGTTTGTTTGTTGGGTATCATTCATGATTATTTTGTTGGCGCTTCTTTTCACAATACTTTCTTTTAGGAATTCTTTTTTCAAGGATATTGGACACTTACAGGAGGGACCACATGAACGTTGCCAACATCCCTACGTGAAAGTGTTTATGTGCAACGAACTGGATTTGAACTTGGCACATCAAGGTTTTCAGTTTGTGTCATTAACCTCTGAGCCACTGTCACCTCCTTCGTAGTGGTGGTGCTGCTGTGCAAGTTGTACTTCTGCATAGAGCCCATTAAAATTGACTACACTGATCTGCGTGAAGTTTTCCTCGGTTGTAGCTATTCATTATACCTACAAGAGTGCAGGTTTTTACTCCTGAAACCCATGTCAGCAAGACCCAGTAATTGCATGCAAAGTTAGGAAGGTTTATCAGTGCTTGCCTGATGATTTTTGTGTTTCATACTGTTGTATTTCAAATTTAAATCCGAGAGGCACATGAGAAGTAGAAGGAAGGAATTGGGAGTCAAAATCACTTTTGAAAGGAGTCAGAATTAGACCTATAAGAATGCTAAGAGTCTGACTTTGTGTGAGTGTTTTTAATCTTTGAAGAATCAACAGAAAGTGTGATTATTGAAAGACTTTAAAATAAGGAGTCAGATGTTTTGAAATTCTAGGAGTCAGAATTTTTGGAATTGTAAAAATCAGAGTTAGACATTATACCTTCTGACTCCGTAATTCTGAAAAGAATGTTGTGTGGAGTCTACCAAAAATGTTAAGGAAAATAAACTGTAGTGATTTCTGTAAGAAAGGCAATGAAATTATTACAGGATTTATTTCCCATAAGAAAAGATATAAAAAGTAGAAAAAATATGGAAGTGAATTTGTTCATCAGAAACAAAATAGAGAATTGAAAACCATGTTTAATTTTGATTTTAATTTTTTTTAATTTTTAATTTTTTTAATTTTTTTAATTTCTAATTTTTTTTTAATTTTTAATTTAAATTTTAATTTTTTGAATTGAAAACCATGTTTAATTTTAGAAGAGTTTTTGGTGGGTAGCTAATCTGTTTAAGACTTGAACTGTAAAAGTTTTGCAGAAGAACAAGATTCCTTCTCATGTGGACACGAAAAATTATGTGTCGGAATTCTAAAATATCCAGTATGTTTTATTGAGTGATTCCGGTTTCTAATTGATTGCTAGCAGAGCATGGTTCCATTTGATTCGTCAATGCCAATCGCCCAATGTCTATAAATAGAACCTTCCAATTTTCTTTAATCAATACCTGCTTATTATATAAAAAATATTGCAACAAGAGGTTTTAGCAGTTCACAAAAATAAACTTTTCAACAACAATGTTTAAAAGTTAAACAAAAATACACAATAGGGAAATTACACCAAATAATACAGATTCCCATAATTTGAACAAATTTTAGTAATTTTTACATCCCGTAATGAAACGTTAACTCCCAAAAATTAACATTATGATTATGTTTTTTTTTTTTTTTCTTTTTTTAGATGAGATAAATAATTTGGGTTATTTGGACTAGTATTCTTATCTTGGCTGTTATTTTCACAATGTTTCGGCCAATGTAACCTCCAACCTCCAACCATCTTCAGGTGCATCTTTTCAAATGTGGAGATTTTTATGTCCATTTGGGAACCTATACAAAATTATGAACTAATCTACAGGGCAGATTGTTCTTGTTTCGTCAGCCATGCCCAGCAGAAGTGTTAATTATTACATTATTCTTAATTATTATCATAATAAGTATTGAAATTTCACACCCCTCCCTCATTACTGATTACTAATCAATGCTGTTAATCATTAAACCATGGGTCCACAATCTACTCTTGTTGGTTAAATAAAGAATTCAGTTTGACATTCGACATAAGTTTCAGATTTCGAAAAGATACACTTGAAGATCTGAGGTAACATCAGCCAAAACGTTGTGAAAATTGAACAATCTAGAAAATACAAATTCATGATTATGATAAGGTCTACTGTAGTGAGATTGAGATGTGATTTGCGAATGGCTTGAATAGCTAACCTCTTTCTTTCTCCCCTTTCTTTCATTATACTTTCCTCTTTACTCCTAAAAGTAAGTCAGTTGTCACAAGAACGTATTAACTCAACATTTTTCAAGCAATAAAAATCGTTTTAAATCCATGAAATAACAAGTCTCTGTTAAATTAACCAAGCTTAGAAAAATAGTGACCTGGTCCACAAAATCAGATTTCTCCAGCCTGACAAGAATGTATGCTCAACACCTTCTTCCTGTGCCTTTGGGTGGGGTAGGAAGAATCTTCAATGACTTGTGCAGAAGTTCCATCAGCTCGTGCACATAAAAGCACTAACAAGAATGAGGTAAACCAATACACAGTGACACACAGCATATTACCTACATATCTCTATCTCTACTATTATATAAAAGGAACTCTGTGTGTGTGTGTGTGTGTGCGCGCGTGTGTCTGTGTATGCGAGTTTGTTTCTTACAAATCTAAAAATGGCTGGGCCGATTTTTAAGAAATTTCACACAAAGGTACTTTATGTGCTTGGCAGTATTCTCAGATAAGTTTGGTATTGGAATGTCTTTGATAAGTATCGGTAATCGATAATCAAAATAATCCGATAAAAGAAGGAACAAACCATTTTGACCAAAGTTAACACCTTACACAGCCTAACATCACTAATGCATTTGAGAAGTTTTATTACTACACAAGCCAAAAGGCCAGGCATATAAAATCAACAGTAGGTTTTTTGATATCAGAGTGGCATGCTTAAAATAATTTTTTTTGTTTAAAGCACAATTACACCATGATAATTTACTTTGTCATTTTAAATTTAAATTCAAGCCATTATCACCACACAAGCAGTAAGGCCAGGCATATAAAATCAACAGTGGATTCTTTGATATGACATGGGACACGTTTGAAATGAATGTTTTTGTTTAGAGCACAATTGAAGCATGATACTTGACTTTTGCATAAATAATTTTATGAAATCAAAAGTAGATTCTCTACAGTGCAATGTAGATTACAATAATTGGGGATTAAGTCACTGCAGGGAGGCATGTTAAGCTTCTTCCTGGTGCACCGCAATGGGTCTCCAATTAGAACAGGTAATCAATCAATTTGATTGAAAAATGAGTGATTTCACCGATTTTGATGACAATAAAAATATGGGAGTGTGAAACATTTGTTGATCATCATTCAATCCCGGGCAACGTCAGGTCTCCCTGCTAGTGCATAATGTTCACACTATGAACATATTGACGTAAACACCTTTTAAGTCTTGTCACTACTTATTTAACTTTTACTAATAAACACGAGTTTGCATAAATGAACACTTATTGATTGAAAATAATGTTTATATTCTTATAAAATTCTAGATATAAAAATGTTTTGTTATAAAATTTCGTTTTTTTTCAATTCTTCATTTTACAAAATGTTTTAGTTAGCACTTGTTAATTGGTGACCCTAATATTCTTCAATGTTTCATCTATTTCCATTTTTCTTGTAACCACAGCAACTGGGAACGTTAACTTGACTCTGTAAAAGCCACTTGTTTCACAGAAAGCTGTTCATGCTACAGTGGACTTGTACCACAAAAAAAAAAAAAAAAAAAAAAAAAATGCTGTAATTAATTTTAGATGGGATTTCTTACATGCAAAAATGTCTGTGGCGTTTATTGAATGTGTATATCTTATTCTATGCCCCAAAATAAAAAGTCAGTTATTTTGTTTCAGTGCAAAAAATTGAGTTTTGTGTTTTTTCTTTATTGTTGAAGAAAAAAGCTGTTGCTAATTTTTAACCCACATAATTGTGACATATTTCCAGGAGTGTAAGGTTTCATATCTGTTTCTGCCAACCAGCGTGTGTTGCTTACAAAAACAAAAGAGCGGTGATTTGAGACCGCGACACATGAATGCTTGTGTATATTTTCATTTTCCTTCTTTGATAAAATAAGAACTTTTATAAACAATTTATATCATTGGTGTGGTTCTTTGCTATTGTCATCCATAATAGCCCTACCAAGGCCAAGGACCACAAGAAACTACATCAAATTATTACAAAGCCCAACATTAAATGATCAGTCTAGGCTTGTCTGGATACATGTTTTAAGCAAAATTAAAATTTGACCTCCGTGGAACGGAACAGTGGATTCAAGAGATGTGATTGTGATCATACTAAAGAGGAGGGTTTCGAAGATGATGAAGACAATACTGCAACAAGACAGAAAAAATGACAAACGCATGTTGGAAAAGAAAAGACAACTGCTAGACGGCAGCTTTCACCTAACCTTAGGGATTGGGCGACGGGGGGGGGGTAATGTGCTCCCTTTATCTCTCATTTCATTTTCATGTGCGTATTATTTGAATTATTCGGATTATTTATATTTATCTATATATCTATAAAAGTAAGAATGTGTGTAAGGACATTTCTCAACCTATATACTCAACAAATTTTTGCTTTACAGATTTGAAACTTGGTATATAGCATATTCAGACATGTGAAAAAAATTTTAATCAGTTTTCATCCAGAAAAAATGGCTGCTAAGGAGTCATGATTAAAAAATTGGTTCTTGGGGTTGTCAGATTTTTATCGGTTTGCTAACTGTTCCATGCATGTGCATGCATGAATGGTTCACATGAAAAATTCATTATGTTAAAAATAAGTAGGTTTGAAAACACTTTAAAGATCGTGTCAAGCCGGCCTAATGGTTATCGTACTTGACTCACTGTCCTTAGGTTTATGTTTTGATCTCAGCTCAAGTATTTTCATTTTTTTTTTTTACTAACAAGAAGTGAACTATTTAGAAAAAAACATAATACATGCATGCACATGTCTCAGTTTCTGTATGAATTAAACTATAATATTTATGGATATTTTATGACTGGGTGACGCCGTGCAACTTGCTAGTTTCTTATAAAATTTACATAAGAAATTAAATGACAAATAAGGCACAAGGCCAATAAGATGAAAATGACAGTGCCAATAATCCCAAAAATCCAAATTATTGATCATCAACTAAAAAATTTCATAACACAAGAAATATCCTCATTAAATTCCCATAAAGGAAAACATTCAGTTGTTAGTTGATGAAAATATCATTTCAAACAGACCAATTCTCTTATCTTAAATGCTTGCTACTTCGAATTTAAATATGACAAACTAATGGACAAAACTTTTTATAGAGATGCTTGGACAAAAAAAAGAAACATAAAAAAGATGATGCTAATAATAATAACAATAATAATAATAATAATAATAATAACAATAATAATAACTAGTAAGACCTGTGGAAATTCCACAGCGGCATCTTTCATATGTAACATATTGCTGGTGTGCATTCTGTGGGCGTTCAGCCTGAATGAAGACACTATCATATCATTCTAGCCCTTTTGTTAAAACTGTATTGCCCTCTCTTACTAAAATAATAACTTTGATGTATTGCCTGGACAGATTATTTCATTACAAACACACCAATCCATTAACTCACATTTCATCATTTTTCATAATTCTTAGATATGTTACTAATTTCGATAATCATTTTTTATAATTTCGACCCACATTATCACCCCCACCCCCTTACTAAAATAATAACTTTGATATATTTGCTGGGCTGAAAAAGAATAAAAGAAGAAGAAGAAAGAAAAGAATTAGAAATAAAAAGAAAAAATATGAAGAAATTTAAAGAATAGTAAAGAAAAAAATTGAAGAATAGTAAAGAAAAAAATTAAAAATAAAATAAAATAAAAAGAAATTAAAAAAACAAAAGAACAAGGTAAAAAAAAATAAAAAGAAGAGAATAAAAGAATAAAATTCCGTTCTCTGAATGAGGTTATCTTAGAAGGATTGCCACCATTTACATTTATAAAGCTGGCCTCTCTTAAAAGAATTGCTTTGTATTTAGCCAAATATAAGCGTGGTGAATAAAGTGTTTGAAATGTTGGCGTTTTCCCAAGTGAAAACAAAGTTGGAAGTGTTCCGACTAAGACTTACAATGTCCAGTAGTACATTGCCTACTTTCTTCACTGGTTTAATCAATAAGTTTGGAGAAATACACCGGTGAGATTCTTGAATAACTGGTTAATTAGGACATTCAACTGACAATCTTCTATTATATAGAGGGCAGTTGTCTCTGCACGCATGTTTATCTGTGTGTTCAGATAAAATTCATAAACTACATAAGACACACCCACATTCATATATCATCACACTGCATACGCATGCCTAATAGACTGTTCCCTTGTCCCCTTGGTCAACAATGGCAACACTCTGCTGTCAGTAATGACAAAAATCTCCTGAACTATCTCCGTTTAAAAACATATATTTTCAAAATGAATGCAATCTATATATTAATATTGTAACACATGTGTGTGTCATGGTTTCCAGATTAAAAATTATTCGATTGGGAGATCCTATTTATTAAAAAAGTTTGATAGAAGGTGATAATATACTATGAACATTAAATTAGTATATATATATATATATATATATATATATATATATATATATATATATATATATACATACATTAAATTAGTATCTATATATCTATCTATATATATATATTTTATATATATACAAAACTGGTTTCATTCAATAATTACAAGAAACCTTCTCTACCACCTATAGCAATGGCCAACGACTCTTTATCTGAGAGTACGTCTCTCAAGCTCCTTGGCCTAACGTTCACAGGAAACATGAGTTGGAACAATTACATCGAGGGCATTGCCAGGGCCGCTGCAAGGAAGGTGGGCTTTCTCTACCGTGCTAGAAAACTTCTAACACCCGAAAGTATCCTGGACCTCTATAAGGCCACTATTCGCCCATGTATGGAGTATTGCTGTCATATTTGGGCCGGTGCATCGGCTACTAGTCTCTCGCTCCTTGACAGGGTTCAAAAGAGAGTCGCAAATCTGATAGGCCCTAAACTGGCATCTAAACTTCAGCCTCTGTCCCATCGTCGAAACGTTGCATCCCTCTGCCTGTTCTACAAGTATTATAATGGTGAATGCTCTGGAGAACTGCAAGCACTTGTGCCCCCACGATGTGAACACCCTCGACAGACCTGACAAGCTGCAAAGTCCCACCCCCACACTGTAGAGATCCCTAGATGTAAAAGATCTTTCTACTCCAGTAGTTTCTTCCCCAGAACTGCTAGACTTTGGAATTCCATTCCAGGTCACTACTTCCCCAACTGTACTGACATGCATAAGTTCAAGTGCAACGTGAACCAACATCTCGCTGCCCTAATCCCTACATAGTACCCCAGTAGATGTTTCCCCTGATAGTAGCCCCCTACACCAAAGTGGCAATGTGCCTTGTTTGGGGTGAAAATGTAATAAAAAAATAAAAAATAAAAAAATTTTAAAAAATTTAATGTTCGTAGTATGTTATCACCACTCTACCCTTCATTTTTAATGAATAGGATCTCCTGATCACTGAGGATGCAATGCAAAAAAAGAAAAATTAAAATTAAAAACAAAATGATGTCACTTTTAGTTCATACGTGAAACTATAATATACCTTCTTGGTCTTTTGGCTAGGATCCAAGGGTAGTATCTGTTCCATCTGAAGATGATATAATGATATTGTGGGGGTTTCTGTTCACGCTGGGTGTCAATACAATGGAAATATGTCACAGACTCCTATAAGGATATTGGAGATAAACCGTAATAACCAGGTATATTTTGATACTACATTAATCAGATTACTTGTATGAACACTTTTAAAGTTTTAATAAAAGGGCTGCAATAATATTGAGGGATTTCCATTTATGCTTAACGCTCATAGAATATCTAACAACAATATATTACATATGAAATATGCCACTGTGGAATTTCCACAGGCCCCACTACTTTATATTATTTTGATTATATGAACTCTCCTTGGTTGTTTTTTTTGTTTGTTTGTTTTTTCACGTTTCAGCCGATGTATCTCTGACTTTATTCATGTGGATCTGTTGAAATTTGAGAACTTATATGGAATTTCGAATTGTAGTAAAGATTGCACATTACCCCCTCCCCCTTCATAGGGATAGGTAAAATCTGCCATTTTTAACAGTCGTTTTCTTTTTTTCTTTTCCAACACATGTTTGTCATCTATTCTGTTTGTTGCATCATAACTAGTGTTGGGACGATTAATCAGAATCAGAATCGGAAATTGAAAAAATTAGAAGTCTTTGAGATATCATAATTTGTGCCAATTTTCTGATGCCCAAAGCGATTCTATTTTATTTTTTTTTCGTTTGTTTAAAACTGTATTTTCTATTGTTGGTACTAATGATAAAATAATATTTATTGGTTTTAAACTACTAGTGAAACTAAAATCGATAGATCACCCCTTCTCACTAGCGTATTTTTTATGTTTGCAAAACCATATGCACATATAACATGAATTTTTATGGTAATCCGAAAAAATAAAAAAATAAATAAAACTCTATAGGAAATATCTAGAAGTTTTTAATAAATCGGAATCAGTATTGTATTGGAATCGGAAAAAAAATATTGGAATCGTCCCATCACTAATCACAACCTTTATTATATTCTAAATCAGGGGTCTCCAAACTACGGCCACCAGGCCAGATTCAACCTGCCAAAGTCTTTATTCTGGCTTGCAGAGTTCTTATTGAAAATGTAAAAATATTCAGGAAAACTTTTTTTAAAATGGAAATGTGTGAAAATAGTGTGGTGTTTTGCTTTTTGTTAAAAAAAAATGATTAAAAGAATGAGGTTTTGGAGAATCGGTTTCATTAAAAAGCAAAGCTAATGTGTAAAACAGTATAAAACACATCCGGGTCATTTTTTAAATTTTTTATTTTGGCCCACATAGCTTTAAAAGTCAGCAATATGAGTCCTGTTTGAAAACTTTGGAGACCCCTGTTCTAAACCATAAACCTAATCTGGCATGACTACAATTACTCATCTGAAATCAGCTGTTCGGTTCCATAGAGATCTAATTTTAACTTTGTCTAAAATGCATATTCAGAGCAGTATAATCTGGCACAGGTCCATTCAATAGAATATATACAATGTTCTTCAATAAGCAATCGTTAGCAATCTGATGAAGACCTTATCGTAATCATTTTTTATTGTTTGGATTATTTAAATTACAATTCTCACATGTTTAGATTTTTATTTTCACATTTCAGTTAATGATCAATTATTTTAGGTACATCTTTAAAACTTGGAAACCTACACGGATTTCATATTATTTCGATTATTCAGACTACCGTTCTCATCCTGAGTCTTACTTTCACAACGTCTCCATTGATGTAACCTCCGACCTTCTTCAGGGGTAACTTGTCAAACTCTGGAATCTTTGTCGAACTCTGGAATCATAAGCATAAGGGCTACTGCATTAGAAGCCAGATATATAAGGATGGAAATATGAGTAGTAAGTTGGGCCGCAAGATGCTTGTTTACTTTACATTAAAATATTTCGATGTTGGTATGGTCAGGAAAACAGGGAGCAGACGCGAAATTCCAAAAACAAGCAATCTTAGAAAGAAAATATTTTAGTAGAAAATCTGTTGTTAGGATTGAACCTTTAATCTCCAGAGTTTGTCACTTAGAACTGCTTGTTAACACTTTTATCCATCGCACCACGTATCCATGCAAAATACAGACAATAATAAGTAGAAATAACTTAAGTAAGATCCCTCCTTCCATTCGCAAGTCTGTGGAAAACTCTTAGGCATGGTCGAGAACCCCCTTAGCCTCTCAATCAGAGTAACCTGATGTCATGGAAAGCAGATGACTGATGTGATACGAAGCCATGAACAGAATTCTTTCTGTTCATGACTTTGTATTTCGTTGTGCTGAGCAGAAGATACCTCTGGGTACAATGCTCAAGACAATCGCCCAGTCTAGGTACTGCTCAGACCAAAAAATACTGCAGCAGCTGCAAAGAAAGCTATTGCAACACATTAAACTCTTTATTCAAGAAACAGTGTGAATAGGGTTCTGAATCAGAACACCTTGCTCAGTAAAGATTACCATGATAGACAGGTAGGGCCTGATCGTCATCAAACTATAACAGGAAAAATTGCGGATAGAAGAAGGAGAGGATGACAGTGAGAAAAATATGTTGACAGTCTGAACACCTGGACAACATAAAAAATGATGAGCAACAATGAATTCATGAACGCCTCGTGGGAGGGAGATGGATGGAGAGCCATAGCCACCAATACCTGTATCAGGACGGAACACAATTTGAATGAATGAATGAACTCAGTAATAACTGACAGAACAAGAACAGTCTGCCTCTGTGAATTAAATAAAGGGTTCTGTTTGAAATTCCACAGGTTCCCGAGTTTGACATAAAGATTTACAAATTTGAAAAGAATCCACCCAAAGAAGATAAAGAGTTACATGGATCAAAATGCTGTGAAAATAACAACTAAGATGAGAATAGTAGTACAAAAATTCAAATAATTCAAATTATCAATCCTTATCTAAAAAATTCCGGAATGAAATTTATATGAAGTTTTTGTAATTTTCTACTTCAAATGTCATATTAAAATGTATGTGATAAATATATAGATACAACAACAAAAATAAAATTGGATTATTATGTAATTTTATGAAATGAATATCACACACACACACACACACACATATTGAACAATCAACTTACAACCAATATTTTAAAAGGCGTTTAACACAAGGTAAATGCTTCATAAATATTCTATTTATATATACTTACAATCTTCCAAAATCAAGTGTTTTAATTCATTATTATTATTTTTTTTTTTTTATGATAAGGGACTCTTTTCTTTTATTTCCACTAAATTTTCTCTGGTATAAATGTTTTATTAAAATTTAATTACTGTCCACAACTAAAAAAATTAACATTTATGAGTTACTTCCCTTACACGGAACATTAAGAGTTATTCCCCTTGTTCCTTGTTATAGTTAGCAGTACTTGGAGATTAAAGTGAATAAGATTGGGTTTTTTTTTTTTTTTTTTTTTGTTTATTGTTTTTTTTCCTAAAAATATTTTTGTGAAAAAAATAATAATAATTTCAAATAAATCTGAAGATGAGTAGGATTAACTAGGAGAACCTCCAGAGTAAATATGGTATTATGGCGACTGCAAAAATACGATAGTCAATTTTCGGCGCTTCTACATAATTGGGGCGAGAATTTGTAGTCGATAAATGGAGTTTCTAGATTTAAAAAAAACCATGGTTTTGCGAGTTTCTAACAGTATTTTGTCTAGTTTTTATTTTTAACTCCTTTTCCCAAACTTACCGTGTCAAAGAGAGAGTCAGGCACAGGCACTCAGGCAGGCACCATTTTTAATTTTCCAATGCATGCATCTGCATCGGTAAACACTATATTTTTCGAGCTGAATAAACATGTTACAGTAGATAAAAACACTAAAATATTATCCAGTTAGGTAGAAAAGTAACTTCTTGCCTATGATAACATTTATTTGTTATATATTTGTTTTTTTTTGTTTGTTTGTTTGCTTTTTGGCAACTTTTTCGAATCTATGTGTACAGTAATACAAACCCCGAATTATTAAACAAAACAACTTTAATCGGGTTAGCAGGTGAAAAATTGCCGCCGTCTTATTTAAATAAAAACGGAAAATTGCCTCCCTTTGGAACTCTCCTGTGTCTTACGGTCGTTTTCATCAAATTCTATTTTTATTTTCTTTAATAAATAATTTTCTACCTTATCGATTTTCATAATTTTTGGATATAATCATGTTAAAAATACGAGGAATATGTAGATACCATTGTTTTCATGTGAAATTCAGAATTAGGATTTTCGAAATTGCGTCCTAATAGTGTAAAAGAGCTCAATTTTCTTATCGTAAAACAAATATAGCCAACGATCCCTTGTTCTGACGCCCCCCCCCAGTTTTGATGGCCTTGTGCCTTGAAGTTGTTGTTGTATTAGTTCATTTAATAATTTCAAGTGCGTTGAGATCTTTGCAATGCAAATACATTGATAAAACGTTAGTTCGGGATACTTAGGTATCTCGTATACCAGAAAATTTTCAAATGTTTCGCCTTTTTTTTTTAAATTTTATTTTAATGTTATTTTTATTTTTTTTTAGCTACTTAACTAGACATACCCTCCACGTCCATGTTCATTTATTGCTTCTACAGCTCTACGTACTTAATATATAGTTGCTACTAATAAGTTTTAAACTAATGGTTTATTAGAAGCTTAAAGTGCACATAATTAAAAAAAATATATATATTTAATAATCATCATCATCATCAGTAGTAGTAGTAGTACCTATTTACTATGCCTCCCCACGGGACAGAGTTAGACACCAGGGTCGTTTTTTAACGTGGAGAAAAGGTACAAAAATAAAAATTGTCTCAGTCGTGAAGGATTTCTCCTCCACCGAAAGAGAACAAGAAATAGAAGTGCAGCATCTGAAGAACAGATACTACACTTCGATCTTGTCCCGAAGGCCAAGAAAGTAGTAGTAGTAGTAGTTCAATGGTTTGGTTTACCGTTGGAGCGTCAAAGATGATTTGCTGTCTTGAACGTGTTACTCACTACTCAGCGTCAGCCCTGGCCAGTCTGGGATGCTGCCCCCCTTACCCCACCTCGCTCTTTCTTTGTCTGTCACTCCTTACCAAATTCTATTTGTGAAACCTGATAAAATGGCTGTACCACTACCTTTCTAGGGACAGATTTTAAGGTATAGTGACAAAGGATAACGCATTTTTCGCACACTTTTGAATGGTCTTTACGGCTAATTTGTTTAAAATGTCATTTTTTTTAATGTTTTGTGCAAATAAATGATACAAAGTGTAGTATCTGTTCGGATGCTTCACTTAGTCCATTCTGTCCTCGGTCAGTCAAACAGAATTCCTTCTAGACTGAGGCAATTTAAATTTTTGTTCTAATCCAGAGTGACCCTTTTTTTGCGAGTTGGATTTCCCCACTTTAAAAATCAACTTTGTGCTAACTTTGCCCTCGTGGGGATGCAAGTAAACAGGAACATGGCCGCATTATTTTTCTTCTTTTTTACAGCAGTCAGTAGATCCTCATATTGCCTGACTGCTGGCGTGAGTGTCTCAAAAGTCGACTAAAATACAAAACATTAAAGGAAAATTAAGCCACATCAATTGTAATTTCTACCGTATATATACAAATGGGGAGTTGTGTAGTGAGATATTTGTTCACATTACATTTAAATTTTTGCATGTTGATAAAATCAAGAAGCTATTACAGCCTGAGAAAATAGGTGGTGAAAAGTAACTAAAAAAATAAACAAAAGTATATGTAAAGTCGAAATCACTTTTGTAAATAAAATAATCACCTAATTATGGGCTACCAGGCAATAGTGATCACTCACTTCTAAACCAGAACAGTGTTTAAAAACTCTGTTTATTATTACCTGAAATTACCTGAATTTCAACAGCTTTATTCCAATTTGCTTTAGTAAATCAAAACCCATATCAATACCAAGGTCATTCAAAATTAAACTGTAAGGAGGGAGTATAGTGCTCATCACGTATGTTTTTTTTCTTTCTCAATTTAAAAAAAAAATCTCTTATTTTTCCTAGAGCCTTTCTTTGCATAAAAAAAAGTTTTTGTATTTATCAAGACGCATTTCTGAAAGTAATTGCTTGTGTTTCTCTTATTAGTTCTAAAGTATAGGATTTAAATCCTATAAATTGTCTGGAAATAATCATTGCTAAAATTTCACAGGCAGAAAAAATATAATGCAATCAGCCGAAAATCGCTTTGGGTGCAAATTTCCCTTTACATAAATCAGAAATTAAGCTATAGTAAAAATAATTCACACGGAGTTAGTAAAATAATCACACACGATTTTAAAAAAAAAAAAATCTACTCCACTGTCAAAGTTATATCAGGTTGACAAGAAAGTGCTTGCAACTTTTAACTTTTAAATTCAGATGAACATATCTCGGCTCAAACAAAAATTTATTGATCGAAATAAGCACCATCAGAATCAACACTCTTTTGCCAACGTAAAACATGTGCAATTATGCCAGTCATGTAAAAATCTTGCGTTCTGGTTGCGATGAAGTCGCTGAAGGCGTTTTTGGTATCGCTTAGGTTTTTGAAGCATTTCTTACACAGAAAGTTGTTGAGATACTTGAAAAAGTAGTAGTCGGTTGGTGAGAAGTCTGGAGAGTATGGCGGATGAGCCAGAGTTTCATAGCCCAATTCGTTTAACTTCTCCAGGGATGGTTTAACAATGTGCGATCATGCATTGCTGTGGAGGAGAATTGGGCCTTTTCTGTTGACTAATGCTGGATGTTGTTGTCAAAGTTTCTGATGCATTTCATTCATTTGTTGACAGTACTTTCCCTCATAATGGTTTCGCCTGTATTCCAAAAACTATAATGGATGAGACCTGCAGATCACCAAACAGTCAGCATGACCTACTTTTGGTGTAACTCTGGCTTTGGGAAGTGTCGTGGAGCTTTGTCGGCGTCTAACCACTGAGTTAAGCATTGCTAGTTGTTGTAAAGAACCCACTTTTCATTACAAGTCACAACCCGGTTGAGAAACGGGTCGTTCTTGTGTAAAAGATGACACTTCATAATGCCGGTTTTTTGGTCGTCATTCAGGCACTTATTTATAAAGTTTTTTTGTCTTTCCAATCTCTCTCAAGTGATTAGAAATTGTAGTATATGTTACATCTAATTGAGAAGCAAATTCTCGAACAATTGTGCATGGATTTGTTTCTAACTTTGCCCTTGTCGTAACGCAATTAAATAGGGATATGAAATTCTCAAATTTGATCATGATCATATATGTGCAGCAGCAGCAGCAGCAGCAGCAGCAGCAAGAAACGATCTTTAAATCATTCAATATTTGCTTCACTTAAATGCATGGTACTAATTAGATCATATACCTGATTTCAATTGGTTCCCTATATCGAACTTTAGCCAATCAGAAACAATCTAATATAAAAAACTGTATTCACACTTTCCATGCAGTGAGCCAACGAGAAAAATTTGCCTAACAAACCCTTGTCATGCTCAATAACTAACCGACTTCTTATTTATATGCAAACAAAACCTGTCATCGCATATCGACACATGGACTAAAGTTCCAATCATAGCGACACTTTGACACATGGACTTATTCTCTAATAATAATAACAACACAAAACTTGTTAGTTTCATGACCTTGTGTGATACTCCCGTCGATTTCGACAGATGAGGTCCGCCACAACAACAAAATTGTTCAGGAACCCACACAGGGTTTGGTTATAGTGATGAAGGCTTTGTGTAGAACCAACTACACTTTTTGGTGCAACTGCTAATCTCAGTCGGTGCAGTGATTGCCACAAGACATAGCAGACAGTAGACCTCAGGTTTGACATCAGAGTTTTCTTTTTCCTAGACGTACGTCTTAACGAAGACTGAGGGTGTATTTTTCCCAGTGGATTAAATGTGCCCCCAGACACTAAATTGGAAATTTTTACATCCCAGCACGGTACATATAGCACCTAGCATTCCCAAATGGTCACCCATCTGGTACTTGCCAGGCTCAATATTGCTTAATTTTGATGATCTTGTGAGAACCGGATTATGCTGTAGTGTGTACATTTTTCTTATAACTTTTTCTCTATCAAGACACATGAACATTAAATAATTTCTTTATTAAGTCATTTCTATTACTTGTTGAATGAAAATGTCAAATAAAGTTGATACATTATGTTAACAAAGACTTTGCCATTTAATTCACGATTAATCAAATGTCTTTATTTTACCGATGTATATTTTTAGGAGGAGCAAAAAAAAAAAAAAAAAAAATCCAAAATATCTTTTGATGAATTTGATCATATGTATACGTAAATAAATAAGAATTAGAAACAGTTTCTTATTCTAAAAAAATTGTGATATTTGAAAATTTTAAAAGGTTAGAAGCTAAAACAATGCAATTCTTTTTCAATAAATATATTTATTTAAAGTCCAAGTTTCGAAATTATACATCCTCATCAGGAATAACACTCTTTTTTATTCTTTTTCTTTTTACGTGAAATGTTTGTAACTAGAAGAAGCCATATATTCTCAACCCTGATGTTTTTGTTAATGTTGGAATCAGCTGGAATGAGTATATGAACTAGAAATAGTTCCTCAGAACTGGAAGCATAAAATACAATATCTTACAAATGCATATGTAAACAAAATGGACACCATCATTCACAAATTATAATGTGAAATATTGTTCAAATAATATTCTTCAAAATACTTATCTGGCACAGCCTGAACAGAATATACTTATACCAGTCAAGGATACGTCCTTGATAATCAGTCTGACAGAGTCCTGGCCATTTTTGAGTAGGGAATGACCTTACATCTGTCAGACTGAGATATAGTTCTGTGTAGTCCTAGGAGGTCCACCTTTTGAATGGAATAAGTTTATTGCTTACTACCTAAGGCGCCCTATCAACAGAGCTGCCCAGGCAATTTTTGAAAGGTCAGAGTACTCCTCCTTTAGAGATAATGGCTTGTCTCTCCCCACTTTCCGACTTTTGGTGAGAAAGAAATAAATCCCTGCTATTCTACTCTCTATCTGTGCCTAAATGTAAACCCAAATTCCATAAACAATGCTTCTTTCCTAGAATTGCCCGCATATGAAACTCTGTTCTGCTGGCCTACTTCCTAGCTGACTACAACATAGTCGTCTTCAAGTTTAATGTAAACAAGTTTTTGATGTCTTGCCCCCTGTGATAATCAAATTTTACTCAATAAAAAAAAAAGAGAAAGATAAAAATCTTGAGGGAAATGAAATAACGTTCGAAATCTCGTGAGAGATGTGGAGACCGTTCTAGATTATGTGTGTGACGTCACCACTCTGACGATGAGGAAATAAATATTGCTCTACAAAACAGGAAGCAAGTCGGAGTTATTTCCTATTCTTTGTCTTGGTCTCTTTTGTGACTGAAACTGCACACAATGTGTGTTGGTCCGCAGACAATGTTACATTTTGGGCACTGATAAGTTATTAACTTCCCTATATATATATATATATATATATATATATATATATATATATATATATATATATATATAAGATTGCGAGTTCAATCATGTGTGAACAAAAATGTTAACAAAATGTTGTGAAAATGATAACAACCAAGATAAGAAAGCAATCTTAAGCATGTGAATAATACCTCATCACAGAAATATCATCACGCAGTAGACATAGAAGATTCCTTAATCATGTAATATCCATGACTTATTATGATATGCAATGAAGAACGCAAGAGAAAACATGATATTAGAAACAGAGCAGTCAGCACTTCTGATACGGAATCATCCCACAAGTGTCCAACATGCAGGAAATACTTCAGAGCTCGAATCAGTCTAGCAAGACATCTTCAAACCTACAGAACAATTTTTTTCTTTTTTTACAAAGGAGTCACCACTTATCAAGGCCAGGAAGCCACTTGAGGATAAGGCTTAATGAGTGTACAGTAGTCAGTAGGACAATATCATAGTAATCATTAGTAGTGGAAATTTGGTAAATTGGATTACTTAAGCGGATGGCTCATCAAGAAATTGTTCACGTTGGACTTGAAGACAACTATACTGTAGTCAGCTGGAACGCAGGGAAACGGAAAAGAGTTCCACAGGCAGTTCTAAGAAAGAAGCTTTGTTCGTGGAATCTACGTTTAGATCCAGGCATATACAAAGAGTGGGGGAAAGCTATCAACAGTGGCTACAACTAGACGAGTGTTTTTCACAAAGGTTTGGCTAGGAGGAGCCACAAACTGGAGTCCAGAAGAAATCATATCAAGAAGATTTCATAGAAGAAAGACCAAAAAGCGCCAAAGAAATAGGCAATCAGATAAGGATTGAAACTGGCTTACTATTAACAACAATTGCATGATCACAGTCATCTTTGCAAGCAATGGATGAACATCATCATCATCATCATCATCATTGAATAGTTTAAAAACAAAAACTGTTAACTTTGCGAGACAAAGAAATGTAGATATCAGGAAGAGACTTTATATTAACACATCCATCAACAACATTATTTGAAAAAAATAGGAGATTAATCTGGATTTACATGTTTTCCGGCTACCAGACTCCAGCTACGTAAAAAAATCATATCAAGAAAATTTCACTGAAGAAAGACCAAAAAGCGCCCACTAAAACCACCACTATTATTCATAAAGAAATTAATGTGTCTCGGACATATTTACCGGCTACCAGACTCCAGCTACATGAAGAAATCATATCAGGAAGATTTCATTCCAAAAATATCAAGGAGACAATCACCAAAGAGATGGGCTGGCCAGATACAGATTGAGACTGGCATGCCGTTACTGACAACTGAAAGACTGGTCCAAGACTGCTATAAATGGTGGAATTTTGTTTTCAAGCATGTGGTGAAGCTCTCTGAAGTATGCAAATAAGTCAAGTGATAAGTCACATTGGACAGTCATGCCTAAATTTTTGTAGACAAGTCAGATATAGGCTGAAGTTTATTCATACCAAATATTGTTTGGGTTGCAGAAAGGATTGTGAATTTTATTAATGACTAGCAGATGTACCTGACATTGCCCGGTATAACACGTAACCTTAAATTTCCTTTAAAAAAAAAAATGAAGTAAAAAAGAAAAACAGAAGCTGAGACATGCGCATTGCGCATGCGAGCATTATGTTTTTTTCTAAGCAGTTTACTTCTTCTAAGTAAAAAAACATACTCGAGCTAAGATCGAAACCAAAATCTAAAGACAGTGAGTCAAATACGATAATCATTAGGCCAGCTTGCCACATACTTTAAAAAGTGTTTTCAAACCTACTTATTCTTAAAATAAGGAAGATGTCATGTGAACGATTTGCACATACACAGTTGTGAAACAGTTAACACACGGATAAAAATCTGATGACCTTCAAATACCAATTTTTCAATCTTGACCCCTTACCAGCCCTTTTTTCCGGATAAAAACCGATTAAAAAAAATTTCCACATGTCTGAATACCCTATATTCCAAATTTCAAGTCTGTAGATAAAAAATTGGAGTATATAGGTTGAGAATTTTTCTCACACACACACAAACACTCTCACACACACAAACATTCTCACTTTTAAAGATATATAGATTTACGGTGGCATTCTATTTTAGCTCACACATTTTGGGGATCATTCTACACTATTAAATAAATGTCAACCTTTTCATTTTTATCCTTTGTACTTAAAGAATTCTTAAAAATCTTTTAAAAATTTATTCAAATCATTATTTTATTTAAAAGTTTTTTTGTTTTTTTTTTGTCACAGATAACATCATTTTATAAGATTGACTCAATCAAACTGTTGCTTAGAATAAATCTAGAATTTTTAAAGATGTTGCGATTTCCAAGATTGATAGCGCTAGATTTTTTTTTTTTTTTTTTTTTTTTATTACATTTTCACCCCAAACAAGGCAAATTGCCACTTTGGTGTAGGGGGCTACTATCAGGGGCAACAACTACTGGGGTACTATGTAGGGATTTGGGCAGCAAGGTGTCGGTTCACGTTACACTTGAACTTCTGCACGTCAGTACTGTTGGGGAAGCAGGGACCTGGAATGGAATTCCAGAGTCTTGCGGTTCTGGGGAAGAAACTATTGGAGTAAAAAGATCTTTTACATCTAGGGACCTCTACAGTGTGGGGGTGGGATCTAGTAGCCTGTCGGGTTTGTCGAGGGTGCTCGCGTCGTGGGGGCACAAGTGATTGCAGTTCGTCAGAGCATTCACCACTAAAATACTTGTAGAAAAGGCAGAGGGATGCAACATTTCGTCGATGGGACAGAGGCTGAAGCTTAGATGCCAGTTCAGGGCCTATCAGGTTTGCGACTCTCTTTTGAACCTTGTCAAGGAGCGAGAGACTAGTAGCAGATGCACCAGCCCAGATGTGGCAGCAATACTCCATACATGGGCGAATGGTGGCCTTATAGAGGTACAGGATACTTTCGGGTGTTAGTAGTTTTCTAGCACGGTAGAGAGAGCCTACCTTTCTTGCAGCGGCCCTGGCAATGCCTTCAATGTAATTCTTCAAATCTAATTATCTCAATATTTAAAATGATTACCTGTGATGTTGTCCACATCTGAGTTCTCATAAATCTTCATTGTCTTACACTTCTTATATTATCTTTTGTATAAAGGGCAGTTGTCTCTGTATGTATGTATGTATGTATGTATGTCCAGCTAAAAAATACGGCATAATCACGTTGACACACATGTTTTCATCAGATCACCAAAGTTAAGCAACACTGAGCCTGGCAAGTACCAGATGGGTGACCATTTTGGAATTCTAAGTGCTGTATGTGCTTTCCACTTATCTCGGCATTGTTTCCAGTCGTCCTGAACCTCCACTTGCCACTGGTATTTAACAATGTCGACTCTGGAGAGGTGTGGTTGGATATTGCGCAACTCTTGCCACAAAAATTTCATGTGCAGACACCTTTACAGTGGCTATAACAGTGGTCTGTTAAGACTGAAGGAAGCTACCATGTCAAGCTAAAACTGAAAACCTACAAAACAAAGACCCACAAAGTTGGTATCTTCTGGATGAGCATTATATACTTCATCCACATCAGAGTTCTCATCCATCTCCATTGTATTACACTTCCTGCACACAAACTCGTTATCCTCTCTCAACCTACAAGTAATTCCACCGTACTTCTTGTGTAACACAAAACATTGTACTTTCCACAAACTAAGCAAGAATACTTCACTCTTGTTGGAGATATTTCCAACACTACAACCACTAATCATCATTTTAGTTTTAATAACATTAACATTCAAACCTTTACTTTTCATAACATTGCTCCAAGTCTTTACTTAACAAATAGGTTTTCTATTGTTTTATAGGCAAGCACTAAATCAAGGTTCATCAACCTACGGCCCACAGGCCAGAAGCACATTTTAACCGGCTTGCGAGCCTGATCACCAATAACTACTTTTTAACATAAGAGACAAGACTTTCGAATTCAACAAAAGGCCTGCTATTATCTTCCTCTGATCTACCTAGCCAAATTTGAATACTATGACAGCAAAATCATGATCAAAACTCAATCATCTTGATTTCTGTGTAAAATATATAAACAAAAATATAAAACACAAACAGAAAGCCAATTTGACTGACTAACCAGTGATAAACATTAGGCAGGGACAAATTCAAAGAAACAATTTTGTCTCAGTCAGCTTTCTATCTCATGCCTCATGAATGTATGGATGTTACCGCATGTATACGCATGTAAGTGTATATGCTTGCAACTATTTGTACTCATATGTATGCGTATATGAGTTTCGTTTTTGTTTGTTTGTGTGTGTGGTTCGCTTGTGATACAATTTTCAATAACAGTTTCAAAAATATCTGTCATAATTTCATCCATTTCATTTGGTTGATTTTTTTTCACTTTAAAGTATTTTAACGTTTCTTCAGAGAAACTAATTTTTGTTAGGTGTTTTTAATTTGAGATTTTTTTCTTTGTTTTTCTGATTTATCAAAGTTTATTTTAATTATGGTTTTAAATATTTAGTTTGACAGGAGTTAGCATATGCAATTTTCTTTATTTTTTTACAAATGACTTTCGTCTGGCCATCGACCCGTAATTATAATATGATCTGGCCTGCAGGATCAAATGAGTTGCCAAACTATGTGCTAAATCATCAGCATCCATCTTTTTCGGACAACTCGTATGAAACAATGCTTTTAAGACAGAACATGATAAAAGAAACAAAACGAAAACACTGCTATCACGTATTTTAAATCGTATAGATATTAAAATATTATTTCTTTTTTTTTTTTTTTGTTTCTTTTTACAACTTGCGATTGTCTTCTTTTTTTTTCACGACTAAAAGAAGAATTTTCGCTACTTGTGTAGATTGGTTATCTTTTAAACAAACGCATTTCAGGTTAAAACATTATTACATACTTACCTGTAATGTCGAAATTAGTATCTATTCCAAAAATTACACAAAATGATCCAGTAGAAAAAAAATTACAAGAAAAAAGAGAATTTATTGAATATCAAGTTTTATCGTATGTATTAATGTGGAAAAGTTGTGCCATTAATTCAATATGATAAACTGATTTATCTCACTTGACTTCAATTAAGAATCCACTTTTTTTACACAAAAAATCTCAGAACATAATTGTGAATGATTTTTTGTTAAAAATACATCTAGCACATCTATTTTTCCTAATTTTTGGAATTTATACTAATTACACGGCACGTAAGTATGTAATAATGTTTTCACCTGAAATGCGTTGGTTTAAAAGTTCACCAATCCACAAAAGCATCAAGTTTTCTTTCACAGGTAAATATTTTGACTCATCAGTGTATAACTCTTTAGATATTTGAATCTTGCATAAAGGTTTCAAATTTATATTGTGACACAAAAAAAGTAATATCCACTTTACTGTTCTCGCCTGGCAGAAAAATGAATATAAAACCTAATTATATAGTTTGATAAATATCTTACCTATAACCTATATCATCAAAGAACTGAATGTCTACCACTGATAGAAAAACATAATAAAAATGGAAGAATTTGGATTCTTGGAATTGTTCCAATTACTTTTCTCGTTTTGTATGTTATTCTTATGTTATTCTTGTGACCTCCGACCTTCTTCGGGTGCATCTCATCAATTTCAGAAATCTTTATGCCAAACTTGGGGAACTGTACAGAATTTCAAACGTAACTTTTATTTAATCCACGGGAGTAGCTTGTTTTCATTCCATCAGCCATGATTGGGTAGAAGACTTAATTAATTTGTTATTGTATTCTTAGTATCGCCCATACTGAGGATTGAACCTTCAATCTTTAGAAGACTGTCACTTAGAACTAACTAGCAGGAAGACTCGAGGTTGCCTGGGATTGAATAATGATCAACGAATGTTTCACACTCTCATATTTTTTATTGTCATTCAAATCAATGAAATCGCCCATTTTTCAATCAAATATCGTTATCTTCTCTAGTTGGTGACCCATCATGGTGCACCAGAAGGAAGCTTCACATGCCTCCCTGTTGTGACAGTCCACAATACATTGTAGTCTACATTGCACTGAAGAGAACATACTATTGATTTTATAAAAAAAATTTTGTATATTAATTAGAATTAAAGTATAAAATGCAAAAGTCAAGTATTATACTTATATTGCGCTCTAAACAGAAACATTAATTTCGAACACGCGCCTGTCATATCAAAGAACCTACTATTGATTTTATATGTCTGAGCTTACTACTTGTGCAGTGATAATAGCTTGAATTTAAGTTTAAAATAAAAAAAGTCAACTATCCTTGTGCAATTGTGCTTTAAAGAAAAACATTCATTTCGAATGCATCTTTGTCATATCAAAGGACCTACTTTTGATTTTATATGTCGGGCCTTTCGGCTTGTGTGGTAATAAAACTTTTCAAATGCACTTGTGATATTAGACGTTGTAAGGTGTTACCTTTGGTCAAAATCGCCTGTTCCTTCTTTCAACGAATTATTTTGATTATCGAAGAAGACATTCCGATATAAAGCCTATCTAAGAACACTTCAAGGCACATGAAGTACCTTTGTGTGAAATTTCATAAAAATCGACCCAGCCGTTTTTGAGTCCATAAGGAACTCTCTCTCTCTCTCTCTCTCTCTCTCTCTCTCTCTCACACACACACACACACACACACACACACACACACACACACACACACACACACACACACACACAGAGTTAAAGTTCCTTTTATGTAATAGTAGAGATTATTACTAAGAACTTTTATCCGTTGATGTACCTGAAGGAAGTCGTAGGTTACATCGGCCAAAACGTTGTGAGAAAAACATCCAAGATAAGAACAGTAGTCTGAATAATCCAAATTATCAATCCTTATCTAAAAAATTGCAAAATAAAATGGAAGAATTATAAAAAGAAAAAACCTCAGGTCTTTCACATAACAGATAAAGTACTAAGTAAAAATTCAATATTATTTAGATTACTGTTCTTTTTTAAAGTGTTATTTTCACACTTTCGGTTGATGTAACCTCCGACCTTCTCCAGGTATAGTTTTCCAAACTTAGGAATCTTTCTGTCAAACTCGGGAATCTGCACAGAACCCTTTATTTAATCCACGGTGTGTAGCATGCTTACATTTTTCCATCAACGTTGAATTCTTTTAGAACATGTTTTTTTTTTTTTTTTTTTTACACAGTGATCACCACTTATCAAGGCCCGGAAGCCACTCAGGGATAAGGGCTATTGCAAGTACATTAAGTTAGTGAGGAGATTTGCTGAAGTGTTTACTTAAGGGGGCGGTTCATTAGGAATTTGTTAACATTGGACTTGAAGACATCCAAGTTGTAGTCCGGAGGGAAGCAGGCAGACGGAACAGAGTTCCACAGGCGTGCAGTTCTAAGAAAGAAGCTTTGTTCATGGAATCCGCGTTTTGATTTAGGCACAGATATAGAGTGGGGGAAATTTTTCACAGTGGATTCAGCTAGACGGGTGTTTTTCATGAAAGATTGGCGAGGGGGGACCAGAGATTGGAGTTCAGACGAGCACCTGCCATGAAAATAACGACGGGTGTTTTTCGTGAAAGACGATTTTTTATAGTATACTAGCAGTTCAGCCGGCTTTGCTCAGGCCCTATGTACCTAACTTTATGTGCATATATATATATATATATATATATATATATATATATATATATATATATATATATTAAAATGTTTGACTTGTGTCCACGTAACCGACATCTAAAATTTCAAGTGTTTAGACTAAAAATTGGCGGAGGAGTTTGGTAGAGTTTTCAAAGGTCAACTCTTTCAACTTTGACCTCTTGGCAGCCAAATTGTCGCTCAAAAAACTGATTAAAAAGCTTGCTTCATGTCTGAATACCCCTTATGTAAAATTTAAAATATTTAGACACCAAATTGGCTGAATAGTTTGCTAGAGACTGCAAAGGTCAAAACTTTTGAATTTTAACCCCTCTCCAGCCAAATTTTCAACCAAAAACCGATTAAAAACCTAGCTCTATGTCTGAATACACTTTATGTAAAATTTCAAATGTTTAGACCAAAAATTGGCTGAGTAATTTGGTAGATACCACAGGGGTCAAATTTTTAAAAACTTTGACCCAATTTTGACCCCTTAACATTTATTGTTTTGGACTCTAATAAAATGTAAAAGTTTGATCCATGACCAAGTACTCTACACCTAAAATTTTAAGTGTTTAGACACAAAATTGGCGGAGGAGTTTGGTAGAGTTTTAAACGGTCAAATCGTTGAACTTTGACCCCTTGACAGCCAAATTGATGGCCGAAAACCAATTAAAAAGATTTTCCCAAATCTCAATACCCCTTATGTCAAATCTCGAGTCTGTAGACTGAAAATTGACAGAGTAATTTGGTAGGGAAATGTACACACAGAGAAAATTTCACTTTTATAGATATACTAGCATTTCAGTCCGGCGTTGCCCGGGTGTTTGGAAGTGTATGTTGAGCAAAAAAAAAAAAAAAGGCGGTCAATTTTTTTTAACTTTGACCCCTATTATGACCCCTTAACATTTATTGTTTTGGGTTCAAATCAAGTTATTAAGTTAGATCCATGTCCAAGGAATCTATATCTAAAATTTCAAGTGTTTAGACTCAAAATTGTCGGAGGAGTTTGGCAGAGTTCTCAAAGGTCAAATCGTTGAACTTTGACCCCTTAACACCGATCACAAAGATTTTCCCAAATCTCAGTGCCCTGTATATCAAATTTCGAGTCTGTAGACTTAAAATTGACAGAGTTATTGTGTAGGGAAATGTGTACACACACACACACACACAAACAGACATGGCCATTTTTATAGATATACTAGCATTTCAGACCGGCGTTGCCCGGGTGTTTGGATGTGTATGTTGAGCAAAAAAAAAAAAAAGGTCAAATTTTTTAACTTTGACCCCTATTATGACCCTTTAACATTTATTGTTTGGGGCTCAAATCAAGTTATTAAGTTAGATTCATGTCCAAGGAACCTATATCTAAAATTTCAAGTGTTTAGACTCAAAATTGTCGGAGGAGTTTGGTAGAGTTCTCAAAGGTCAGATCGTTGAACTTTGACCTTTAACAGCCAAATTTCTGGCTGAAAACGGATTACAAAGATTTTCCCAAATCTCAGTGCGCTGTATATCAAATTTCGAGTCTGTAGACTGAAAATTGACAGAGTTATTGCGTAGGAAAATGTACACAGACACACACACACATACACACACACAGACACGTTCACTTTTATATATATATAATAGATAGATAGATTGTTTGTTTGTTATTTTCTGTTTTCAATATATAGGTTACAAAACTGCTCGACAGAATTTCTACCAATCTTGGCATTAAGCATCATTACAAATGTTGCGTGTGCTATGCAACTGCTACTGTAATAAACGATTTAAATTTAGTAGATTTGTAGATTTATATACATCATCATTCTGCCTATGAACAAAGTGTAGTAGCTGTTCTAATACTACACTTCATTTTTTTTTTTTCTGTTCTCGGTCAGTGAAAGAGAAATTCTTCTTGATTGAGATATTTTTGATTTTTTGTCGCAATCTAGAATGCCTCTTTTGAAGAGCTGGATTTTCCTCACATTTAAAACTGACCTTGCGTCAAACTCTGCGTGGAATAAATAGGAACTACAAAAAAAAAAAAAGCACACTTTTCTTTACTTCTTAAAAGATTTTTTTTTTTTCCAATAAATATTAAAAATAAACCTTTTAGTTATTTTACATTTTTAGGAAAAAAAAATTGTTGCCTTTTGCATGAAGTGATCTAATTGTGAACATGCAGAGATTGCATTTAAAAAAAAAGAAAGAAAGCTAGAAGAAACGCTAAATAATTGTTTGAAAAATTTGATGAAAAAAAAAGAGAGAAAAGCTCTCTCTCTCTCTCTCTCCTACAGAGGTTCACCTTTGCCTAGAGTACTGATAGCTCAGTGAACTAGATTCAGTGGCAATTAAAGCAAGAAGGGAAGTTATAAACGATCTATTTATGCCATATCAATAATCTCAGTTTAACTAGTAGTGATGTACTAAGATTTTGGCAAATAGTAATCAGATTTAGATTAAACTGGAAATAATTATTAAGCAAAAAATCTATAAATGGAGTAGGTATGTTGAATGTAGATGAGTACTTGATAATAAGATATGTGTACATAGCAATGCACAAATCAATTAGCAGTAATTTATATTAATTAGTACTCCTGAGTATGAACTTAAAAGACACCCAGTGATGAGGTCCCATTTGGGGGCTGTGTGGAATGTGGAATTGCCCCTAAGTTACCATTGCTCCCAAGCCCACTTTGGCCCGGAGTGGTAATACCTGTTAAGGCATTTGATGCTTCCAGATTAGACTGTCTGGAGATACTGGCTTCTTGTTGTACAAAATATTGATGTTATTGCTTTTTGCCTTTACCTTAGCAAAACTCAATCATGTTCTGCAAAGCCAAAAACAAAGACATATTTTTTTTACAAAATACTCAAATCAAACACCATAAATAAATATTTGGAGATATAAAGAACTTGAATAAAAAATTTTTTTCCAAAATTACTGTATTCGGCATTAAATAACTTGAAAAGGGTTGATATACCATAAAACAAAACAATCAAACCAAACTCAATGAATAAATATTTGAAGATATAGAAAACTTTAATCATAAAATGCTTTTCCCAAAATACTGGATTCAACATTAGATAATCCGAAAAGGATTAATAATGTTGGGACGATTAATCAGAATTGAAATAAAAATATCAGAACTTTCTGGGGTATCGGAATCTGTATCGGAAAAATTTTATTTTCCGATGCCAAAAACGATTCTTTTTATTTTTTTGTATTGTTTTTATTAAAAATTAAATTTTCCACGCCTTGTATTAATGATGAAATGATAAATATTTATTCATTTTAAATTACCATTAAAACTAAAATCTATAGGTCACACCTTCCAGAAGGTAATTTTTACACTTACGAAAATATATGCACATATTACATGGATTTTGTGGTAATCCGCCCCCTCCCCCCAACACTATATATTTAGAAATTAAAAATAATCAGAATCAGTAATTGTATCGGAATCAGGAAAAATATTGGAATCGTCCCATCACTAGTTAATATGCCATAAAACAAAACAACCAACCAAATATATTAATTAATGGCACCCCTTGGAAATTCCATGGTGTTTTCTGTATAATTTACTGTTAAAAATTTATATTTCTTTTTGAAGTAACAAATGTCTGTCAGAGTCAATATCATTAAGAAAAAAATACTTTGTCTATAAAAGTTAAAGATTCTTTAAATGTATAAAGATTATGGCGCTTATTGGTTCACCAACTTAGTCGGATCTGTTTATTCAAAATTGTAGAAATTTCATCCTTTTTAAAAAAATATTCTCTACCTTCTTACCATAAAAGAAACAGTCATCCAAATATTATTAAATTAATAAAAATGAATGTCATATGTGAATGATTTAATAATATTTAACGGACAGTTATTTTGATAGAAAATGGGAATAGAGGACCTCATCCCAACAGAAACAAAGTCACCAACACAAAAATGGTTCAAACTGTTGGATAGATTTTTAAGAGCATATTCTCAGAGAAGATTGGACCATGTAAAGACTGCTGGACAATATCAATGACAGAAAATTGCGATTTTTGGGACATGGGGCCAGAACAGACAGCCTAACAAAAGATCTGCTCTGTGGTACAACCCCTGGCAAAAGAGGACATGGAAGACCAAAAACAAGAATGTCAGACAATTTGAAGAACATCAGACATTAGCATGGCTGAGTTGCTCAGAATGGCGCAGAATTGGAGTCAATGGCAACGATTTGTGAAGAGTGCCACAGTTGGTCAGTAATGACTAAGGATATGACAACAGCATATTCTTATCATTGCTTTGACTTTCGAGTATATATCCGACACAATTAGGCACAATTACTCAACTGAGAACCATATCACAAGCATATAAGATATCAATGGATAAACATTCGAGAGTCAAAACAATGAAAAGAATATGCTGTTGTCCTAGCCCTAGTAATGACCATTTCATCAAAGAGAGAGAGAGATTCTCGGAGGTTGCCAACATCCATAGTGAAAATCATCAGATTAATCATTTTCTCATATCTGAGGCTATTCACTATCTCTCCAAATTTACTATCATATATGGAGTATTGCTATCACATCTGGGCTAGAGAATCTGTCTCATTTGCAGGTTCTTAATAAGGTGCAGAAACATATATGCAATTTAATTGACCCTCACACTATCTTCTTCTTTGCAAACTCTCTCTCTCTCACAGACGTGGCATTGCTAGTCTCAGTCTTTTCTATAAATACTATTATGGCGTGTATTCTTCAGAATTATCTTATTTTACCTTGCTTCTTTTGTTCCAGCTCTTTTGACTCATTAGTCTCGTAGTCTTCATCAATTCGCTGGTTTAATACTCATTCTAATACAGCAAGCTTATGGAACTCTCTTCCTGCTGACTGTTTTCCTCTTACCAATAGCCTTAGTCTTTTCAAGACTAAAGTCAATAGACATCTCCTGTCTATGAGATAATCATCTTTCATTCTTGTTATTTTTACATTAAATGGCTTCACACCTTGTCTGGAGCGATTTCCATTAAAAAAAAAAATGGTGTTATTGAATTTATATGATTTGAACTTGGCATGCGCTGCAAGTCACCAGTCCATGTTGGCATTCATTTCACTACCACACCCCACCTGTTCTTTAATGATGGCTAATAGTTTTATGTAAAGCAACCAAACTTGCTGTGCATACTTACTGAACGAAGGGGAAGGTATGAAGGTTAAAATAATTTGTTCCTCGTAGTATTGCACTCACTGAGGCAGAAATTTTTCATCGTCTAAAATAATTAGTTTCAAGTTATAACTAATTGCACACAATCTCAATTTCCAAATTGTAAAAGAAAAAATAATTTTCCTCATTAGAATAATTGTTTCTATTAAAAGTTATTGATTAGCTTTATAAAGAGTTCTTCAAGCTGGAAATGTGGAATAAGTACATGGTATAATTATTTAGTAATAAAAATAAAGTTTCAGAATTTTTTTAGATGTGAATTGATTATTTGGATTATTCAGACTACTGTTCTCATCTTGAGTGCCATTTTCACAATGTTTTGTTCGATGTAACCTCTGATCTTCTTCAGGCGTATCTTGCTGACCTCGGGAATCTTTCTGTAGAACTCGGGAATCTGCACAGAATTTTAAAGAGAATCCTTTATCTAATTCACAGAGGTAACATGTTATCATTCAGTTAGCCATGACTGGATAGAGGTCCTAAGTAATTTGCAATTGTATTTTCAGTCGCCCATACTGAGGACTGAACCTTCAACTTTCAGAAGAAGGTTACTTTTACAACTGAATTTTTCCAAGTACTCTAACCACTAGTACGGTACAATCATGTTGACACACCGGTTCTCGCCAAATCACCGAAGTTAAGCAATGTTGAGCCTTGCCAGTACCAGATGGGTGACCATTTGTGAAGGCTAGGCGCTGTATGTATCTTCTGGGAAGGTTAGGTGTGGGGCCAGCACCCTCACCCTGTAAAAAGAACTCTTCGCTATAAAAACATCTACAAAATGTTGTAGATGGCCTATGCCCCTCCAGGGGCTCAAGAGCTATGGATGGATGGATGGACTAACCACTGCACCACTGAAGAAGGTCAGATTTTACGTCAACCAAAAACTACTGAAAATGGCACTCAAGATGAGAACAGTAGTCTGAATAATCCAAATAATACGAATAACTAGTACTTATCTAAAAAATTCAGAAATGTATTTTTACATTGTTTAAAACACTTTCAGGTGCATTTTTACAAACTTTTTTTTATTTTATTATTTTACTTAGGAGTCACCGCTTATCAAGGCCCGAAGGATAAGGGTTAATGAATGTAAGATGTAATAATCGTTAATGGTGTAAATTGGGTAAAATTTGATTATTTATGGGGACGGCTCAACAAGAACTTGTTTACATTGGCTTTGAAGGCTATCATATTACATTCAGTTGGGAAACAAGCCAGCGGAACAGTGTTTCAAAGGTGGGCAGTTCTGGGAAAGAAGCTTTGTTCATGGAATCTGTGTTTAGATTTAGGCACAGCTAGAGAGTAGGGGAAATCGTATATAGAAGTTGTAGCTAGTCGAATGTCTTTTGTGATGGCTGAAGCAAGTCGAGTGTTTTTTTGTGAAAGTTTGGTAAGGAGGAACCATAAATTAGAGTTCAATCGAGCACTTGCCATGAATAGAAATATTTGTTAAACTTTTGCGTTTAACAAAGATTTTTTTATCTTTATCAATTTTTGAAATGACGATTGATATTATTTGGATTATTTAGACTACTGTTCAAATCAATCAAGATCTAAAAAGACTCAAGGCCTAATGAATAAAGCATGAAGTAAAAATTCAGTTCTAAGTAACACTTTTGGAGGCTAAAGATTCAATCATCACTAAGAATACAATTGCGAATTAGTTAAGACATCTACATGACCATAGCTCATGAAATGAAAGCCAGCTACCCTTATGACTTAAAAAAAAAAGTCCCATTCGAAATTCTGTACAGATTTTCGAGTTCAACAAGATACATCTGAAGAAGGTTGGAGGTTACATCAGCCAAAACGTTGTGAAAATAGCACTCAAGATGAGAACAATAGTCCGAATAATCCAAATAATATGAATTATCAATCCTCATCTAAAAAATTCAGTAACATAACTATAGTTTTAATTAAGAAAGCTAACTGTACCAACTCGGTGTTGCCTAGAATGCAGCGAAGTAATTTTAATTTTTAATTTTTATTTGTTTGCACATTTTTTTTTAATTCTACAGAAAAAGAAATAAAATTGTAGTTGTAAAATTTAAATTCTACAGAAAAAGAAATAAAATTATAGTTGTAAAATTTAAATTCTACAGAAAAAGAAATAAAATTGTAGTTGGAAAATAAAAAGTTAAAATTGTAAGGGAGACAACTATTGTTATACTTTTCAATTAGAAATGTGATTTATTCCTCGTTCTGCTTTTTCGTTTTGGTGATTAATTCAGTGTGTTTCATATCATCAGTTGTTTGAACCGGACTAAGTTATTTTGAAAATAAATTATAGCAAAGTATGTAATTATATTGCCAATTACATAGTACAACAATAACAAATGGGAATGATTGATACTCATTTCTAAATTCACAGACGCAGATCGCACACATATTCTAGGAGTCTCAAAATAAGTTTGCATGGTCAATTTTTTTTTTCTTTTTGTGCTAATTCACAAGTTTCATTTTAGCTAGCTAAGCAATTATATTGTTCCAGAAAATAGTTTTATCATATCATCATTAAAACATATCTTTCTTTCTGTTATTAAATACTAGCAGGGTGATCCGATGTTACCCGGGATTGAATGAAGATCAACAAATATTTCATACTCCCATATTTTTATTGTCATTCAAATCGATGAAATAGCACATTTTTCAATCAAATCGATTGATTGCCTGCTCTAGTTGGGGACCTATTGCGATGCACCTGGAGGAAGCTTCACATGCCTCTCACAGTGACTAAGTTCACAATATATTGTAGTCTGTATTGCACTGTAGCGAACCTACTGTTGATTTTATAAAATTATTTTATACATAATGGCTTGCATTCAAGTTTAAAATGCAAAAGTCAAATATTATGCTTCAGTTGTGCTCTAAACAGAAACATTCATTTTGAACGCACCCCTGTCATATCAAAGAACCTACTGTTGATTTTATATGTCTGTCATTACTGGTTATGCAGTAATAATGGCTTGAATTTAAGTTTCAAATGAAAAAATCAAGTATCATTGTGAAATTGTGCTTTAAACAGAAATATTCATTTTGAATGTGCTCCTATCATATCAAAGAACCTGCTGCTAATTTTATATGTTGGGCTTTTTGACTTGTGTGGTAATAAAACTTCTCAAATGCACTTGTGATGTTAGGCTGTGTAAGGTGTTAACATTGGTCAAAATCGCCTATTCCTTCTTTCATCATGCTATTTCGATTATCGATTATCAATATTTATCGAAGACATTCCAACACAAAACCTATCTAAGGACACTGCCAAGCACAAAGTATCTTTGTGTAAATTTCATAAAAATCGACCGAGCTGTAATAGAGTCCATAGGGAACAGACATACAGACACACAGACAAAGTTCCTTTTTTTATATAATAGTAGAGATGATTAAATGAAGAATCATTTCAAGTTAAAATTCGAGATTTGTTATTAGATAAACATAACATCAGTTCAAATTCAGTAGCCATTTTGTTTTGCCTCAGTTTCTTTCACATACCACTTTTCAATCATGCTTCCCTCAATGTTTCATTTTTAATGGAAATGATTCCTCGTTTAGTAATATATAATGAAAACTGGTAAAACTACTTTTAATGCCTAAACAATTTTTTTTCTCACATGTTTCCATGGCCGTGATTATTATTGAACATCTTTCTTTATGTTACATCCAGTATAACATATAGAAGCTGAAAATAATTTTCGGTTACTTTGCCTAACTAAAGAACTTGCAACATTACAAATTTTTTAATCACATGCATGCTAATTGCTACCTTTCCCTTTGACAGGCATCATTCCATCTATCTGCATATGTATATTCTTTATTTGTTTTTACATAAGCAGTGATATGTTGCTACACAGTCATGAGCATGTTTCGGTCAGCTACTTCCCAGTAACTAGAAACCTCTTCAGGCGATACAACTTATACGAAAGCAAAGTTTGCCATGAAAAAATACCGTCTTCCTCATCACAGAGAGTTAATATCAGGAGGTTCTGTGAAATGTTGTGAAAAATGAGATTTGGTTGTATGTTATAAGACCCAACAGAGGTGTGGATTTGAGTCTGTGTTGAGATATAGGAATGAATGGGAAAGAGTGGAGGGGGTGTAAAAACAAATAAAGAATATACACTGCTCTACTTCGGTATTGAGCACTCTTGTATTAACCTCATTAAACTTCATTGGTTACTTAACCTCTGGAAAACAATAACCTCAGATTATATATATATATATATATATATATATATATATATATATATATATATATATATATATATATAAAAGGCACTTTGTTTGTGTGTGCCTGTGTGTGTAATGTCGTTCCCCATGAACTCCAAAACGGCTGGCTAATTTTAAAAATTTTTACATAGATGTAGTTTATGTGTCTGGGAGTGTTCTTAGATAGGTTCTGTATCAAAATGCCCCCAATAAGTATCAAAAATCGATAATCAAATAATTCTGATTAAAAAAGGAACAATGCAATTTTGACCAAAGTTAACACCCTTATACAGCCTAACATCACAAGTTCATTTGAGAAGTTTTATCACAAGCAGAAGGGCATAGCATATAAAATCAACAGAAAGTTCTTTGATAAACTAGGGATGAGTTTGAAATGAATTTTTCTGTTTAGGACACAATTGAACTATGATACTTGACTTTTGCATTTTAAAAATTAATTCAAGCCATTATATCAAAATAAGTTTATAAAATCAACAGTAGGTTCTCCACAGTGCAATGTTGACTACAATGTACTGTGGACTAAGTCACTGTAGGGAGACACGTGAAGCTCCCCCCCCCAGTGCATTATAGAGAGTCTCTGACTAGGGCAGGCAATCAATTGATTCAATTGAAAAATGAGTGATTTCACTGATCTCAATGGCAATATAAGTATTGAAAGTGTAGAACATTCATTGATCCTCATTCAATTCCGGACAATGTTGGGTCTCCTTGCTAGTTTGTAATAATGTCTGGGAGTGTTCTTAGATAGGTTTTGTATCAAAATACCCCCTAATAAGTATCAAAAATCGATAATCAAAAAAATCTGATCAAAAAAGGAACAATTCAATTTTGATCAAAATTAACACCCTTATACAGCAATAAAAAATTTTCTCATTAGACTGTCTCCTCATCTCATGAATCATCATCTTAACAATTCTTATTTCCATGGCCGATCGGGTGGGTATCTCTTTTTCTGTGATTTTTTTTTATTGTGTCATCTGGAACCTCACCATTCCATTCTTCAAAGATTTCTTCATTCTCTGATGAACTTAAAGAGAGCCATTATAAAGATGGCATACAAGTCGATAGCATAAAGAATATCGAACGATTAACTCAATAATGTGGATAACAATGAGCATCTGTCTGCGCACATTTTTATTGAATCGCATGATTATGGCGAAAGAGTCCAAAGACTTTGCAAGAATACATTATACTTTCAATGATCAGTAGCCAAGCTATGCATGAAAACGAAAGAGATCTTCTTTAGAAATAGTAATTTAACAGCAGCTTTTAGAGTTGCATTATTCAATCATCATCATCATCAACATCATCATTTTGCATGCTGGCATACATTGTATGCCTTTTTAGAGATTGACTTCCAAAGTAATCTATCTCTGGCCACGTCTTTATTTATCCCTCTTTCTCTCCATTCTTATCACTTTCATTCTCATCACTTCCTCCCATGTTTTTGTTGGCCGTATCCTGTGAACTGACCCTTTTATCTCAACTGTTCTACATCTACTAAGTCAAGAACTTTCATCCAATCTTTCAGCATGACTATACCATCGAAGTCTCCTGCCATGTACACGTTTCCCTATACTGACCAGATTTAATCTTCCTCTGAGGTCATCAGATCTAATCCTATTTTTAAGACATATTACACATCCACCGAATCATTCTCATATTATCCATCCATGCAACGCATATCCTCAACCCTCACTGACCATGTTTTACTTTTATACATTATCAGATTGCACAATAGAGTGTTCATTTGATCCAAAGTAGTAACGCTCTGCTGGTTAGTAATGGCAGAAGTTCCCTGAACTCACTATACATACACTCGTAATTCTTGCAATCACAGTCGCTTCACCTTCACCTTGTACTCCATGGTACCAGTAAAATAACAAAACTTCTTGACAACGTAAATAGATTTGCCTTCCAGATATATTTTTTCCTCATCTGAGTTCTCAACTACGGGGTGTCCCAAAAGAAGCTGATGGTTAAAAAACAATTCATAACTTTCTGAATTTTTTATATTTTTCTTTCATTTTTTAGATTATATAGAGTAACCCTTCCAAGTTCATCATGAGTCGTTACACTACCGAAGAGCGGATATTTATCATAGAGTCGTATTTTCGGTTGGATGAGTCAATATCAGAAACTTAAGGAGAATTTTGCCGAAACTTCAACACAAGAAATTCCCCTACTCCCAATGCAATAAAAGCTATGGTGGCTCGATTTCATGAGCAAGGGTCTGTATGTGACCTTCCTAAATCTGGTAGACCTTGTACGGCAAGAAGTGATGAGAATTGTCAGAGATTAGCAGAGAATGTGGCCAAGGATCCATTCACATCGGTAAGAAGGAGATCAAGTCAAATTGGGGTCTCTCGATCATCTCTTCACAGGATGTTTCATGAAGAGGGCAAGTTTTTATATAAAATTCAATTGGTGCAAGAGTTTCAGCCAAACGACCTGGAAAAAAGGCTGGAATACGCCATGCAATTCCAAGATTTGGCCAATGGGGATCCAAACTTTCTCAAAAACCTCATTATGTCCGATGAGGCCCATTTTCATCTAAATGGGTTCATAAATAAGCAAAATTGCAGGATTTGGGGATCAGAAAATCACCACGCAACAGCACAACGGCAATTACATTCTCAAAAATGTATAGTATGGTGTGGAGTAACGGCGGATGGAATTGGAATTTGTGGACATTTGAGTAACATCATTTTTCATAACTAAAATTAGACCTTGTGAAAAACATACCCTAGATTAAATTGTGTAAATAAAATTAGAATAAGTAGACTATGATATCCTACTATATCTCAGAAAATCACGAAGAGGCTCATCTACCTACATATGAAAATTGGTAAGCATAACTTAAATATTGAGGAAGTTAATCAAATTTAAAATCCGTCAGCTTCTTTTGGGACACCCTGTATATCTGCATTGTCTTACATGTCTTGCATACTAACTGGTTATCCTATCTCAACTTACCAGTAATTCCACTGCATTTCTTATGTACCCCATGCTTACAAGTATCACAAAAAATTGAACTGTACCCCAACTTCTTTTCCACAAACTGATGTTTGAAACTGATGACACAAGAGAAACTGTTGTGTATTTATAAAAAAAAAAAAGTTAAATTTTATTTACATTCAAATAACCCGAAAAATAAATGAGTTTTAATGCAAATTGAAATTGGAGGCAATTTTTCTTTTACTAACAAATATCCACTTATCAAGGCCCAAAGGCCACTCAAGAATAATGATTAATGGGTTTCCTTAGTAGACTGTAAGACAACATCATGAAGATTAGTAACGATGATTGTAACTGTTGATTATTTTAGAGTATGGCCTCATTTCTAATGTATTATGAATCATTAAGAGCATCAATGAGTTAGCTTTAAACTCTAAAACTAAATGTTTAGATATTTAAAAAGAATTGGAATCAGTAATTTAGAACAGAACCAGGAAATATTGTTGTGTATTGTTCTTGTTCTTATCTAACCGTGTATTTGACAGACTATTGTTCTCAGATCCCTTAAAATCTATTTACTTAACGGCCCATAACTCGTCTTGTGGTCGTGGGTGTGTGTGTGTGTGTGTATAAAACATATAATACACATAAAGACATACCTGTCTGCTATTGGCTACTTCTGCTTTTTGGCCACTACATGGGGGATTTATCAACGTCTTGGAGAGCTGAGTTCTACCATAACAAGCACGCATGCAAGACACAAGATGATGTTTTTTTTTTATATATATATTGTGTTTTTTATATATATTGTGTTTTTTATATATATTGTGTTTTTTTATATATATTGTTCTTTTTTTCACTCTCAGACCTCTCATCTTCCGTAGCATGGAGTGAAATTGATGCTTGGACTTGTGGCATTTCTCTGCATCCATTTGGAGACCGTCGCTCCCTTATGGGGAGACCTGTTTAACCCATCTTGCTTCTTCAGCTTCTTAGGTCCAACTCAACTAAACTTACTTAAACCGGAACACCTGACACATCACGTCTGGTCTCCGTTTAGTTCCAGTGCAATTCACCGGCCACCCAGTTTGATACACGTCACAATATGACCTTTTGACCCTTTCTGCACCTGCATGCTCGCTCAACTTTTCAACAATTCAATCTGTTGTTTACTCCGCTAGACAGACAGACAGACAGACAGACAGACAGACAGACAGATAGATAGATAGATAGATAGATAGATAGATGCCTCCTTCTTGGTGTTGCCCAGCTATTAACTAACAATATATCGAAATTACCTCATCACTAGTCTAAATCCCTGGAGGTCAAGTATAGTAGCAAAACTTTGATGATATTGTTTCTTATTTTACTTACTTGTCACCATGCACAGTTTATCTACACATAAACGTTTTGGATGATGGAAAGAAGAGCAACTAACATAAAGAGTGGTGAGAGCAATGGAATGATGTAAATAATTCAAAGCAAAAAAGAGAGAAAGAATGGGGTGCAAAATAAACAGAGATAGAGATGGAAGGGATAGAGGGTTTATTACATCACAATGTATTTTGATGTTGTGATGTCAGAAGAGAGAAAGGACCTGTTATGACATCACAATGTATTCTGACTTTGCGGAATTCTTTAACTTTGTAATCCTCATCAAAGCGTGATTATGAACCAATGTCAAAGTTAATAAATTATATATTTAATAATATATATAACAAATACTGACTCAACGGGTCACATGTTGTTTAGTTCATTATAATAATAATTACTTCAAGGTCTAAATGTTGTGTAAAGAAAACTTAAACACAGGTAACTTTTCAATATGACTAGCGGAGGTACCCGGCGTTGCCCGGGTGTTTGTAGGTGTGTGTGCTGTTAAATAAAAAAGAAACCGGGGGGTAGGATCGAACTCGAAGCCCTGAGGCGAAGTTTGAAAATAAAATCGGCCAGCCATAATGAGTTAGTGAAAGATATTTGAATTTATTTAAGTAAGAACCAAATTGACAGATGCGCGCCCGGAAGTCGTCGAGCGTTACGACGACGACGACGACGTAGGTTTGTTTGTTATAAGCAAAGTAAAAAAAAGAAAACAACGTTAAAACTTACGCAGGGGAAAAAAACACAAAAAAGAACTAACGATGAAAACAGAAAAACGAACACGTGAAAAATGGCTTAAATAAGCCTGTTTCAATATTAAAATTTAAAAAAAATCGGTGGGTTCCCGGGTGTTTTTGGGTTTGTGGTCGGGGGTGGATAAGCGAAGTAAAAAAAAAAAACAGAAAAACGAACGTTACGCAAAAAATGGCTTAAATAACACTGGTTCAATATTTCAATTTAAAAAATCAAAAAAAAAAAAAAAAGAAGACATCTCACACCACGGATCGAACCCAAAACGTTTAGATAACGAACCAACGCACTAATCAACTGACCTAACGCGACATATATGAAATTTGTTCAATTTTTCAACTATTTAAAGTAAATCAGGTCATGACGTCATCTGGCGTATGCGTAGAACCGCTTGACGTCACGAGAAGACCGTTTTTGTTTATCCCCCCCCCCTGTCGAAAATTGTCGATTTTGGAGTGAAAAAAATGAACGTTTTTGGCCAATTTTTCGATATTTGTCGAGCAAAGGATAGGGCTTCGATATGATACCGAGTTTGTGAATTTTCGTCGTGTCTGTCGAAAGTTTTAGCAGACACACAAAAACATACACACATACATACATACATTTTCGCTTTTATATATGTAGACTAGTGGGGGGGGGGTACCCGGCGTTGCCCGGATATTTGTAGGTGTGTGAATGAGGGGGGGGTAATTAATAATCCTACTTAAATATTATAAAAAAGACGATGTAAAAAAAAAAAATCCAAAACCAAAACGGAAAAAAATGGCATAAATAAACCTGTGTATGGGGAGGGGGGGGGGTAAACTAAAGAATAAGCGAAGTAATAAAAAAAACGTTTGGTCGGGAGGAGGGATTGAACCCGGAAGCTTTGACACGGAGGTGGAAACCAATGCCAATACTTAACGGTCTCGACCATGAGTGAGAGTAATTGATTAGCGTGTTAAGTTAAAGCTTATAAAGCTAAAAGAGGTTTGATTGACAGGACGACGCTAAATGAGGTCATCGCGGGATCATTATTTTTAGTTTTAATTTTCCCAGATGATGGTGGGAAGGGGGGAAAGCAGAGGGAAAGCCGAGAACCCAACATTTTTCACTGTATTTATACTAAAATGCAGGACGAACCGGGCACAAAGCGAAATAGCGCGAATCTCATAAAAGTCGACGTAAATAAATCTAGAGACGACCCGCGTTCCCAAATCGTACATATTATGATATAGGACCCATATAAACAGTTTTAAGTGATAGTAACGACCCCGGGAGCATGTGCTCGAAAAGCCTTTTGAAGACATACACGAAATGGTCACACACATTTTGCCTTTTATATATATAGATTATATTCCATTCGTATTTAGATGACGGTTTCAATTTTTGTCTGTGATGTTTGGGTTTGGTCAGCTGCCAAATAATAACCCTGCGGATATGAACAAAGGCAAAGGTCAAATCGCTTGCTAGGCCAAAAAATAAATGAAACAGCTAACCTTTGTAAAATTAAACATCTTTTTATAAAAAAATTCGTCCGTTGGAACAATAATGACCATCTGATCATCCTGAACAAATGGTGGATAACTCATGCTAAATTATGAAGCAAGGGTGGCGCAATCTCTAAACATTCTTTTTCTGAGTCAGTATTGCTTGATTCCAGTGGCAAAGCAAAGCCCAAGATGACTGGAAACAATGCCAAAATAAGTGGAGATTACATACAGTACCTGGTATTCTCAAATGGTCACCTATTTTAGTACTACCCAGGCTAAACGTTGCTTAACTTTGGTGATCTAACAAGAACCGCTGTGTTAATGCGATTATGCCATAGATAATGATGACATAATTTTAATATGAGACATATCCAAAGAAAAATTGGTAAAAAAATTTTTTTTTTAAATGGAGCAAGATTTATTGTATTTATTTCGTTTTGTTTTGTTATATAAAACAGTTAATCTATTTTATCAAATGCCCTGCTTGCGGTTTCTTGTTTGAATCATTTATTAATATAATCCACTCATAATGTAAGCGGCACTTTGTCAGATTTTTTTTAATTTTTAGTAAACGAATATCTCAGTATCTTTACAAATGAAAAACATTGCATTAATACTAAATAACAAATAAATTAGAATATTTGTATTCCTTCGAAATCGACTAGGTTTAATCAATTATTTTAAAAAACTTAATATGCCTTATTTGCATATGTACTTGTTTTAAAAAATTTTAATTAATATTATGTAACTAGCAGGAAGACCCGACGTTGTTGGGATTGAATGATGACCAAGGGACATTTCACACTCCCATATTTTTATTGTCATTGAAATCAGTGAAATTCCCCATTTTTCAATCAAATCGATTGATTGCCTGCACTAGTTGGGGACCCATCACAGCACAAAGTGTGGAAGCTTCACATGCCGCCTCGCAGTGACTTAGTCCACAATATATTGTAGTCTACATTGCACTGTAGAGAACCTATTGTTGATTTTATAAAATTATTTTTATATATAATGGCTTGAATTAAAGTTTAAAATGCAAAAGTCAAATATTATGGTCCAATTGTGCTCTAAACGTAAACATTCATTTCGAACACGCCTTTGTCATATCAAAGAGCCTACTGATTTTTTATGCCTGGCCTTACTACTTGTGCGGTAATAATGGCTTGAATTTAAGTTTAAAATGAAAAAGTTAAGTATCATGGTTCAATTGTACTTTAAACAGAAACATTAATTTCGAACACGCCCCTGTCATATCAAAGAACCTACTGTTGATTTTATATGTCAGGCCTTTCTGCTTGTGTGGTAATAAAACTTATCAGATGCACTTATGATGTTAGGCTGTATAGAAGTGTTAACTTTAGTTAAAATCGCCTGGTCTTTCTTTCATCAGATTTTTTCGATTATCAATACTTATGGAAGACATTCTGATACAAAACCTATCTAAGAACAATGCCGGGCACATGAAGTACATTTGTGTGAAATTGCATTACGATCGGCCCAGCTGTTTTGGAGTCCATAGGGAACGAAATCAGATACACACAGAGTTCCTTTTATGAAATAGTAGAGATAGAGATCTATATTAATAATTGGTACTGACAAATATTGGATTTACACAATAATTTAATCTATCTAGTGCTATCATACAGGGTGGGACGATAAAACTGTCGCCCTAGAAAAGACATGATTCCATTACTGTTTGATGAAAACCAGGTTTCTTTCTTTGTTGCAAACTATCTACTAGTTGGCCAGTTGTGTACAAATCCCAAGAGCGATAGGAGTCTTCTATCATATCTGAAAGTGACACAATGTTCAATGAGCGAGATTGAAAATGCACGACCATTGCTCGCACTCTCAAAAATGCAAATCCGGACGATTCAATGCTTGAGGACACAACTCAACAAAGTTTCTGACCACGGTTATGGTCTTTGGTGTGGTTTCAAGTGAAGGCCACATAATGCCAACTCACATCTTCGAAGTCGGCTTGAAAGCCAACACCAAAGTGTACCTGGATGTGCTGAAGAGTGTGGTGATCCCCTAGTGCAGTTAGGTGGCCACTGGCAGACCCTGGGTGTGGCAGCAGGACTCGGGCAAAGAGACCCAGGCTTAACTTCAGAAGGAGTGTTACGACTCTGTACCCTTCTCTCACTACCCCCCACCCTCCCCTGAACCCGCTGGACTACTTAGCACCAACATGAAAGCCAGCCTGATCGCTGCTATCCACTGAGTATTTGGCAAGCTCCTACCGGCGCTTATGTTCCCAGTTCTGGACCTGTATTGAGACGGTGATTGAGGCTTAAAGGTGGCTACATTTAATAGATATCAGTTTTTCTACATAATCAAGTTACCTGAGTTGATTTTTTTCAATAAAAGTTTTAAAATAAAGCTGTAGAGTAGTTTTCTTTAAGGCAACAAATTTATTGTTCCACCCTGTAATTAAATTCTTTTAAAAAAGATTAATTACTGCCTGGAAATAAGTAGATTTGTGGTAGTATATATAAATTACTATTTCTTTGCAAGAGTTTGTAGAGCAGAAATTTACGACTGCAGGAATATTCACTGTTGCCAAATCCAGATTATTGATTATCTGTCCATTCTGATAACAATAATCGACACTTTCAGAATTTAAATAAAATATTCTTGTTCACGAAAGCAATTATTATTATTATCTTTCTGATATAAAATTAGCAGGAACCGTGTTCCAGAGTTGCTCAGGAACATTTAAGAATCCAAGAATTGCACTCCCTCAGAAGTAAATTGTCCAGAAAATACCAAAAGGATTCTTTTCAACCAAAATTCTAAGTATTTGTCTTTTTTGTAAATAGAACTACGTGTTATATTAAAATAAAAACAATCATTGGAATAGAAAACAATAAGTGGACAAAGCAGGGGAAGCTAGGGCTGTAGCCCTTGATATACCCAAAACTTTTGACATTGCACAAAAGTGTACAAGTAAAATATTCGCAACCAAAAGAAGGCATACCAAAATACCCAAAAAATGCGTAGAGTTGCAGAAGATAGGAACTCGTGATTTTTGGGAAAGTGTAGTAAATAAGGGACAATTAGTAATTCCTCCACTATTCAAATACTGGGAAATCGCTTACATGGCAACTGAGAAGGCTGAACTGCTTGCCCGGTGATTCCCCTCGAACTTCACCTTAAATCCAACAAACAACTCCTCCCCAAATTTCTCGATGTGGGCTGAAGTCACACTTGATGATCTGAAAATCACCCCTTCTCATGTCTGTGATATCATAAAAACAGACACCTCCAAGGCGTGTGGGCCTGATCTCATCCTTTCTATACTAAGAAATGCTCAGCTGAGGTAGCCCTGTACTTTACAAACTACAACAAATGCCTCGCTGAATCTTGCTTCCCTAATAGCAGGAAAATTGCCTCTATGGTATCAGTGTACAAGAATTCTAGTGAAAGAACTGGCCCACTCATTCATCGCACTATTAATCTTCTCCCCCTCTTTGCTAAAATCTTTGAATCATTAATCAATCAAATATGATGGATGTAGGCAATGCCGTTCTACTATAGATATTTTAATGGTCATCTCTAAACGCATATACCATGCATTAGATAAGGTGAGGGAAGCCAGGGGTGAAGCCCCTGATATATCCAAAGCCTTTGACAAAGTCTGGCATGAAGGCTCCTAAGGAAAATTAAATCATATGGTATTACTGGATGAATGCTAAATTAGATCCTTTTTAGACAAGAAGAAAATCCAGGTTGTCCTTGATGGATGTTCATCCAAACAGCATAATATTTAATAGGATGCCTCAGGAATCATTACTTGGATCACTATTATTCCTGATATTCATAAACGACCTTCCTGATAACTAGCGCTGTGACAACAGAATATTCTTTTCATTCTTTTGACTCTCAAGTATATATCCGACACAGTAAAACACAGTCAATCAACCGAGAACCACATCAGTCTATATAAAAACATATAAGATATTAACGGATATATACTTAAAAGTCAAAACAATGAAAAGAATATGCTGTTGTCACAGCCCTACTGATAACATTATGTCTGAGATGGGTATATTTGCTAATGATACAATGCTTTATAATAAGCATGAGTAAAAAACGGATGTACACATATATAAGGAAATGGAGAATCCTTAGAAAACGACCTCCAGTCCATAGTGGTAACATTTAATGCTAATAAGACTACGTTAATTTCTTTAACAATTAACCATTGATAGCCATGACTAATAGCACCTTACCTGAGAGTTCTACCTTCAAACTCTTCAGCTTAACATTCAAGGCAGCATGAACTGGTGCAAATACATTGAGGACATTGCAAAGGTTATTACAAAGAGGTGGTTTCCCTCTATCATGCTAGAAAATTTCTCACACCTGAGAGTATCCTGTGCCTCTACAAAGCCACCATTCGCCCATGCATAGAGTATTGTTGCCACATCTAGGCTGGTGCATCTACCACTAGATTCTCCCTTTTGGACATGGACCAAAAAAAAAAAAGTCTCCAATCTAATAGGTACCGACCACATTGTCAACTAAGCTCCAACCCCTGTCCCATCACTGCAATGTTGTATGCCTGTGTTTGTTTTATAAGTATTTTAATGGAATGTGCTCTGATGAACTCATTGCACTTGTACATCCTTGACGCACAAAGTCCTGACAAACCTGTTTAGTAACAAAATCCCACCCCTTCATTGTAAAGGACCCTAGATACCGGAAAGCCTTCTACCTTAATAGCTTTTTCACTCAGATTGCTAGACTTTGAACTTCCCTCCCTGTTACCTGTTTCCCTGACTGTACTGACATGCAGAATTTTAAATGTAATGTAAACCAAAATCTTGCTCATTTTCTCTAAACATGATCCCAAATAGTAGTGTCTTACGTCCAAGTGGCAATATGCTTCGTTTAGGTCGAATGTGACAAAAAAAAATTTTAATAAGAAAATAGCAAGGTGTGGCATGAAAGGATACTCATGAAAATTATATCATACAGTATTCCTGGACGAATACTTAACATAATCAGACCTTTCTTAGACAAAAGAAAAATTCAGGCTGTCCTTGATAGTCATAAATCTAAATAACATATTAATTCGGATGTGTCTCAAGGGTCAATACTTGGACCTTTATAATTTCTGATATTCATAAACAACCTCCCTAAAAAAAAAAAAATAATAAAAACAACAAAATGAATTAATGAGATGTCCTTTTGCAAAGCGATATGCAAATTAGCTAACTTTTAGTGTTGATCACATGCACATGATCAATATATTAGTGAGCTATTGCTTTCCTATTGTGAATATGAATTTTGCGTTTTAATCTCATTATTAATATATAAATATTCATACATATATTTGCATTGTTCAAAATCAAGATCTATTATCCAGAACGTTTATAAACATTAGACATTTTACATGATTATGACCTCTAGTTTAACAGGGATAAGAACTTCTGCTAGTTTGTAACATTAAATCGTCTATAAATATTTGTAGCACTTAACTGTTTATGAATAAAACGTATAACACCATTAAACAAATATGTTGGCATTTTTTTTTTGTTACATTATCACAACAATAATAAAAGAGGAAGACACAGAAACTTTGGCCACTATATCACCACTACAATAACATTTACAACTAGACGTTTCTATCTATTGAGCCAACTACTTATCAATGAAAAACTTAGTTGTTATCTGTCAACAAGACGATGTGGGAATAGAACAACTTCCTTTGTAATGTTACATGTAACCCCATTCTGGATGACTATATGGTGGTATCTTTAAAAGTGCAGAACAGACAAAAGGAAGCTTACTATACTCTGTGATTCATGAAAATTCTGTGGATTGTTTCTCATTTTAAATGTATTGTTCTTAAATTATATTCCATCAACGAAACTAAATGGTTGTCAGAGTAGAGTATAAATAATTGAGAGTGTTAATAAAACAGATAAAATTTTGTGGAACCCATCACATCTTATTTTATTATGTACCTGTGTTTGCTGCTTCATAGCAAAAAAATTTATTTTGCAAGATAGAAAAAGGAGGAGGAGGAGTCGAACACATGCCTGATGAAGGGAAGACACCCTGAAATATAGCATCAGGGACACACCACCTAATACACATATGCATGTGAATCGGATCAATAAAAGTAAAACTGCATACTTGGTTCCACTATTATGTCTTAAGTTGCGTCAGTTTGAGTCTATTCGTACTATCTTTGCATTTTTCTTCCTTCTATAAACTTAAATTTATTGTTATATACACATTAAACAATGCTTCAAGCAAACTACTTTAACCTATTAAAATAAGATAAAAGTAGATTTTTTAATGTAATTTCAGTCTAATAATAATTCATATTACTGGTGCTAGTACTGTTGCTATAAGGACAAAGTTTGGATACATTACTTTGATAATACTTTGGATACATTACTTGAAGAGTCGAATTGCACTTAAAATTTAGTTTAGTTTTCTACAAGATCTGATTAACTATTTTAATGGACCTGTTGTTGAAATCTGTAAGATCCAACACCAATTTAAAGTGCACTACAAAGTTCATTAATGCAACCATTAGTATAAGAACGTAAACACTTTCGTTGTGATTATTAAAGAGCAAGACACACTTATTGATTAATGTTTATTCATTTTCTCTCTCTCTCCCCTTCTCTCTCTCACACACACACACACACACACACACACACACACACACACACACACACACACACACACACACACACACACACACCACTATCTATATATCTTTGAAGCTGAAAAAATTATTTACTTCTGAAGACACATTATAGAGAAAAATATAGGCCAGTTCAGATCAATTTTTCTTTATTTACATGGGATCACCATTTATCAAGGCTCGAAGGCCACTCAAGGATAAGGGTTAATGAATATAAGGTGGTAGTGTAGTAATCATTAATGGTGTAAATTGGGTAGAATTTGATTATTTATAGGGACGGCTTAACAAGAACTTGTTTACATTGGATTTGAAGGCTACCATGTTGTATTCAACTGAGAAGCAGGCCAGCGAAACAGTTGGGAAAGGAGCTTTGTTCATGGAATCTGTTTAGATTTAGACACAGTTAGAGAGTGGGGGAATCGTATATAGCAGTTGTAGCTAGTTGAATGTTTTTTGTGAAAGTTTAGCAAGGGGGAACCATAGATTGGAGTTCAGTCAAGCATGTCATGAAAATAGCGATAGAGCAGAGACAAGCTCGCAATGTCTCTTCTGTAGGAAAGAGGTTGCAGGGAAGAGAAAAGGTCACTATCTATTAGGTTTCAAAGCTAATTTTGAACTTTATCAAAGCTAGATAGGGCGCATCGAGCAGCTCCTGACCAGATGTGGTAAAAGTACTTCATTTTATCTTCATTAGTTTATCAATGTTTTTGCTATAGAGCTTTACGTTTTTCTAATGTTGTTTATTGAGTTTTAAAACGTGAAATAATTCTCTGATGAGAAATTATTTATGCTTATCCAATTGGTTGGCGGTGTATACCGATATACCACAACCCAGACTTTAATTCCTATGACTATAAAGATAATGTATGCCTTCTGTATTGTTACACCTATTTTTTGTGAAGTTGCAGAAAATGAAAATAAGAAAAGGAAGAAATTTAAATAAAAAACGTCTTTTAGTATTTTATCGTATGGAAAATGAGCTCACTATGAAATTTTATTCAATACCAACCAATCAAAAGTTTAAAGCCATAAATTAAAGAAGTTATGCATAGAGTAAGAAATTCCAATACTTATGCAGAATATGGACCATGCTGAAATAATAACGTTATTACATAAACATGGAGAGAGAGGGGCTTTTTTAAAACTATTCTATATTTTTATCCAACAATTTAATAAACAAAAGATACCATAAAAATTGAGTTTAACGTGAAAATCCCATTAAAAAATAGCATGGTGCATAAACTGCACAAGTACCAAAATTCCTTCAAAAGCATCTCAAGAGAGAGTTGAATGTGCTACATAGTGAATAACTTGGCCTAACGTTCACAGGAAACATGAGTTGGAACAATTACATTGAGGGCATTGCCAGGGTTGCTGCAAGGAAGGTGGGCTCTCTCTACCGTGCTAGAAAACTACTAACACCTGAAAGTATCCTGTACCTCTATAAGGCAACCATTTGCCCATGTATGGAGTATTGTTGTCATATTTGGACTGGTGCATCGGCTACTAGTCTCTCGCTCCTTGACAAGGTTCAAAAGAGAGTCGCAAATCTGATAGGCCCTGAACTGGCATCTAAGCTTCAGCCTCTGTCCCATCGACGAAACATGCCTGTTCTACAAGTATTTTAATGGTGAATGCTCTGAAACGTTGATATGTGTGCATTTTTACAACACAGATTTACTGATGTTTTCCATGTAATAGAAAACTGATTATGACTTTTTATCTATTTTTTTTAGTTTTTTTTTTAAACTCAAAGCCTTAAAAAAAATCTTTCAGACTATCTTTGGTGACACCTGGTCAAATTAAAACATGAAATAATACATATGACAATATAAAGTCTCTTTATTTTATATGACTTGGTACCATTACTATAGGTAATATTCAGTGCTTATTTAAACTTGTACTTATTTAGGAAAAAAATACAGAAAAACCTTTATGGTGTACCTACTTGTCTCGGCATGAAGATGTTGTATTCCAAAAATCATTAAAATTGATAAAGTATTTTTTCTTTTTTATTAAACAAAATCAAATTTTACGATTTGTAGCAATTAAGTATTTTTAGCAGTCATTGATGAACCCTGCTTCTGGAGTGGCTGTTAAAGGGGAAATAACCAGGGATGAATTTTGCATTCAATCCAATATGGCGACTGGTTTCACTCACATCGATCAAGTTATAAAATTTGATTTTTTTTTTAAATAAAACAAAAATTTACTCGATCAAATTACATGATTTTTGGAATATGCCAAATTTTTTTCAGCGATGAGTATATACATCATAAAGACTTTTCTGCATTTTCTTTTTACTTAAAATTTTCATTATAAGTGCAAGTCTAATTGAGCACCTAAGAAGTCTATGATTTATTAATATAAAGACCTGAATTGCTTTGGAATGGAGCTTATACTGATTACATGATGACAAACAAAAATGTGAAAAGAATTCATGTTATCCAATAGGTCACATCGCCTACCAGCATCAAACTTGCAGAGTGTGGTTTTTCCTGTTTCATGCAACACTGTGTATTGATTAAATGTCAACGAGGACAAGGCAATCAATAATACATGATTTAATAAATTGTTTAAAATGATTCAACATAATGACACACTATTAGGTAAATGACATTAAAAATTGGCTGATATCAAGGCGATACCTATAACAGGCTTAGCAACTATGCAACATATATATATACAGATTATGGATATCCATGAAGGGGTGCCTGCGCATGAAATTTTTGTGGCAGGAGGCGTGCAATCTCCAATCACACCTTTCCTGAATCGGCATTGTTAAATACCAGTGGCAAGTGAAGTGTATGTACAGGACGACTGGAAACAAATACCGAAATAAGTGGAGAGCATATGCAGCACCTAGAATTCCCAAATGGTCACCCATCTGGAACTAACCAGGTTCAATGTTGCTTAACTTCGGGGATCTCACGAGAACCGGTGTGTCAACGTGATTATGCCGTATGTATATATATATATATATATAAAATAATTATTTTTAGATCCAAACAACGCCGCAGCTCACAAGACAGTCAACAAACCGAAATCCAAGACTCGAGTTTCGCCTTCATTTGGGCTCATCAGTTAGACATATCCAAACTTGGGATTCAAAACCTGAGCCTCTTGCATGCGAGGCAAACACTCTGCCAACTGAGCAAACGCCCTGCACACGTCTTATGTCTTATTGATGAACCCAAAATGAGAGAGAAACTCGAGTCTTGGACTTTCGGTTTGTTGACTGTCATGGCTCTTGTGAGCTGCGGCGTTGTTTAGCTGTGGAAATAATTATAATCGCTCACATTCTGAAAATTATATATATGTATATAAAACTTTTTACCTTAAAGACAGGTGAAAGTTGTAGCCTGTTGACTTAGAATGAGTGTTTTATGCCAAACTGATGGTTGAATATGGTTAAGTTTGTGTTCGTTTTCGTATTAAATACTAATTGCTAACTGTGCATACCATAATACTTAATTTGCTGGACTTTATCATAACAAAGTTTCATACAAAATTTCGGCCAGATCATCTTAGTAGTTTCCAAGAAAACTTCTAGAGTAAATTTGGAATTGTGATGGCTAATCCCTATTAATCTCTAACTGTATATCGAATGGATACCATAATACTTTGTTTGATGCACCTTATGGCAAAAATTCATACAAAATTTTAGTCAGATTGGACCAGCAGTTTCCGAGAAAAATGGAACAGACAGATAAAGGGAAATATAATATATATCATGCAAATATATATACACATATATATCATACAAATATTTCATTGTGAATAGAATAGTACATTGCAGAATGAACCTAATTCACTCTATAACTATGTACGTGAAACAAAATGTTTCAAAGTCAAAATAATTTTTCCCGTTAAAATTAATGTAAATCCAATTAATCAGTTTGCTTACCCCAGAGACATATTTCATTAATCCGTATCCTCAATAATTTCTTTACGTCTTCAAACACTTGGGACCTTTGCTTGGTATATCAACCACCTTTAACACATCTTTGTTCTAAATAAATAAATTAGCACATATCGTTGATTTTGCCATGTTATAATGCTTAGCAAGATCAATAACATAAACACCAATGTTTATCAGTGTATCGCCAACAATGGTAATATGTAGGGCTATGACAAGAGAATACTCTTTTAATTATTTTGACTCTCGAGTATATATCAGTTAATATCTTATATGTTTTTAGATAAGGTGATGTGGTTCTCAATTGATTAACTGTGTCTAACTGTTATAATATATACTCGAGAGTCAAAACAACGAAAAGAATATTCTCTGGTCATAGCATGAGTAATAATACACAAATCTGAGTACAACTGATGCTTCATGCTAGCATGGTGCAATCATCCACGAGTTTGTGTGTTTGTATATGAACCATGTGCGTTTGTGTTTTTTTGGGTTTTTTTTTGTTTTTTTACATAGGCATCACCACTTATCAAGGCCAAGAGGCCGCTCAAGGATAAGGGTTAAAGAGTGTACAGTAGACATTGGGCAATATAGTAATCATTAGTAATGAAAATTTGGTAAATTTGATAACTTATATGGAACGGCTCATCAAGAACTTATTTACGTTAGACTTGAACACAACCATATTGTAGTCAGCCAGAAAGCAGGAAAACGGAAGACAATTCCACAGGCGTGCAGTTCTAAGAAAGAAGCTTTGTTCATGGAATCTACGTTTAGGTTTAGGCACAGATAAAGAGTGGGGGGAATTATTGATACTGTGTACAGCTAGACGAGTGTTTCTTGTGAAAGTTTGGCGAGGGGGGACCATAGACTGAAGCTCAGTCGAACACCTTCCATGAAAATAACAATACATCAAAGACAAACTCGCAACATCTCTTCTGTGAGATAGAGGTTGCAATGAAGAGAAAAGGACATCTCCTACGAGGCTACAAAGTCTATTTTGAACTCTATCAAGGCAGCTCCTGCCCAGATGTGGCAACAATATTCCATCCTTGGACGTACCTGGCTCTTATATAGATAGAGAATAGCATCAGCAGTGAGATATCTACCGGATCGATAGAAAGATCCCACCATTTTTCCAGCGGCCTTGGCAACAGATTTGATGTACGTGTTCCATTTAAGATCAGGAGTAATGGTCAAGCCCAGAAGCTTGTCAAAACTTGAGGCCTCCTGAAGACGAGAGCCATTCATTTCAATTGATGCCAGATGTGGATCAGAATGTTGATGATGTAAAGAGAGAGGCCTGGTTTTAGATGCATTAAAAGTAACCAGCCACTCCTTTCCCCATTGTACTACGTGCTCAAGATCAGAGGAGAGAGAATTGGAGAGAACTTGGTCGTTTACTGTCTTAGATGTGCTACCATAAATGGTAGTGTCGTCAGCATAAATGTCTACAAATGATGTAAGGATGTGATTTGGAAGATCATTAATGTAGATCAGGAAAAGAATTACCATAACAAATAACACCCTATGTGAGAGCCTATCTTTCAAACTCCCCGGCCTAACATTCACGGGGAATATGAATTGGAACAAATTCAATGAGGACATTGCCAAGTTTGCTGCAAAGAAGGTGGGCCCCCCCCTCTACCGTACTACAAAATTACTTTTTACAAAGACACAATTAACCCATGCATGGAGTATTGTTGGCACATCTGGGCTGGTGAATCTATCATTCATCTCTCACTCTTTGACAGAATTAAAAAAAAGTCTCAAATCTAATAGGTCCCACACTATCGACCAAGCTCCAACCTCTGTCTCATCGCCACAATGTTGCATCTCTGTGCTTGTTTTACTTTAATAGAATATGCTCTGATGAACTCATATCACTTATGCCCCCTTGACGTACATAACCCTGACTAACCCGACAAGCAGCAAAATCCTACCTCTTCACCGTTGAGGTTCCTAGATGATGGAAAGCCTTTTACTCCAATAGTTTCTTCCCTTGGACTGCTAGATTTTGGAATTCCTTCCCTGTTTTCCTGCTTCCCTGGCTGTACATAACCACAGAAGTTTAAATGTAATGTGAACAAACACCTCGCTACTCAACTCCTCACAGTCCCGTTAGACATGATCTCAAAGAGTATCCCCTTACCTTCCAAGTGCCAATATGCTTTGTTTCAGGTAAAAAAGAGTAAAAAAAACAAACATTACCAGTGAATAAATTGGTACATGAAGTGATTTTAGGCATTTAGTTATTCTGTAATCTATAATATAAACCTCACCTGTCTGTTTAAATGTAAGTATGTATGTATGTATGTATGTATGCTTGAATGTCTGCCTAAAACTTTCAACAGAGATGGCAGATTTTCACGAGATCAGTATCATTTTGAAGCTCGACTCTTCAGACAACAAATATCGAAAAATTGGCCAAAAACATTAATACCTTCACCCTCAACTTGGCACTTTTCTACAAGGAGGGGTTGCTTTTTTCGCTGATATTTTTACATTCTTCTTCTCCTTTGCGGTACGGGTTAGAGCCTGCCTACCTACTACTACTTTTTATTTTATTTTTTTTCTCAACACACACTTCTAAACACCCAGGCAACACCGGACACCCAGGCTAGTATATTTATATAGCCCTTATATATACCTATACATCACAATCACATTGACACACCGGTTCTTGCCTGATCACTGAAGTTAAACAATGAGGAACCTGGCCAGTACCAGATAGGTGATGATTTGGGAAGGCGTAGCACTGTATGTACTGTGCCGAATTGTAGAAATTTCCAGTTTGGTATCTGGGGCATGTTTAATTCTCTGAGGGAGATGTACCTCCAAATAAACCTGCCCAGCAACATGGCATGCAACATAATAGTGTACAGCAACCTTATGCAAGATGTCTTCCTGAACCTGCATGTCAAGCACATCCTTTCTACAGAGAATGGCGATATTTGAAGCGTGTGCGACACAAAGTTGTGTCTTGTGGATCACCTAAAACACTTTGTAGCTGAGGCTGGCTCAATCCTAATGAGCAAAATGTGTACTCCCATACGAGTTCTGCCAACGAATTTAGTTATAGGTGATTTTTATTCTTTCTTTGTACATTTGAATTTATGAAAATGAAATGTGAGTTATCACACGACCAATGGAAATTCCACAGTTGTGTCCATCATCTGTTGCATATTGCTTAAAAATATTTCCATTCTATGAATGTCCAGTGCAAATAATAACCTCACAATTTTATTGTACCACCTTTGTTCAAACTGACACATACCTATCAAATTACTCTGGTTAATGTAGTTTCAAAATAAATCTGGTTATAAATTTCTATCTCCATAACCTTTGTAGGAATTTGTGACATTTCCATTCTTATGGATATATAGCGCAAATGTAGACTCCATGATATTATTTATTATCTTCTAGCAGTTCAGTTTCTGTTCTGTCTCCTCTTGGATATTCCGACCACTCTGTTGTATCAATTAAGATAAAAATGAAATGTAATAAGTCCCCAGACGTACCTCTCCATTGTACAGTATATCGATACACTAAGGCTGACTGCGATAACTTCCGTATATTTATATCAGATTTACCTCTGCGTTCCATGTTTAAAAAGGATGTGTCCTCTATAGTATCAGACCTGACGGAATGGTTAATTATAGGTATAGACCGTTTCATACCCTCAAAAAAGTTCCAGCAAAAACCTAACAGCCAGTCATGGTTCTCTCCAGAATGTGCTGCTGCCATTGTGCACAGAAATCACTTTTTCCACTGCTCCCAATGTAATAGATGTATGGAAACTAAAGCCGCTTTCAGGACTCCCAGCAACCATTGTAAGAAAGTAATAACGAACGCTAGAGAGTTGTATGCTCAATCCGTTAAGTCCAAAGTAGCTGAGCAGCGGCTTGGTTCCCACCAGTTTTGGCAAATAGCAAACAGAATCCTGAACAGAAGCGTGTGCTCTATCCCAACTATTATCAATGGACCTGAGGTAATCTCGTCAGCATCAGACAAAGCCAAACTCTTTGTCAAGAACTTTGCAGCTAATTCTACCCTTTGCGACCAAGGCCGCCAACCCCCAATATTTCCGCCTGTATCAGAAAACACGCTATGTGATATACGTATATCTGTACATGATGTTGCCAAGCTAATCAAAAACTTTGATTCCAGTAAAGCAACTGGCCCTGACGGTATTCCAATTATAGTACTTAAAAAACTTCAACCTGAACTAGCGCCCATACTTACAAAACTGTTTAAACGTTGTCTTAAGGAGAATAGCTTCCCATCACCCTGGAAAATTTCATCAGTATGCCCTGTATTTAAGAATTCAGGTGATCGCTCATCCCCCTCTCAATACAGGCCAATAAGTCTCCTGTGTGTCATGAGTAAGTTGCTGGAATCTGTGTTAAATACAGAAGTAATCAACCATCTCAACAAAAATAACCTTCTTAGTGACACTCAATATGGTTTCTGTTCTGCTAGATCTACAGCAGATGTGCTTACAGTTATACCTCATAGGATTAGCAAATCTCTCGATGGAGGCAACCTTTCTAGGGCAATTGCTCTTGACATATCTAAGGCCTTTGATAGGGTATGGCATAAAGATTTACTTCACAAGATCTCTAGCTATGGTATAGCTGGAAATGTCTTCTCAATTATTAAATCATTTCTTTCTGATAGCTTCATAAGAGTAGTAGTTGAGGGGCAAAAATCAGAAGCTCACAGTATTAATGCTGGTGTCCATCAGGGGTCCATCCTGGGCCCAACTCTTTTCCTGATCTACATTAATGATCTTCCAAATCACATCCTTACATCATTCCTAGACATTTATGCTGACGACACTACCATTTATGGTAGCACATCTAAGACAGTAAACGACCAAGTTCTCTCCGATTCTCTCTCCTCTGATCTTGAGCACGTAGTACAATGGGGAAAGGAGTGGCTGGTTACTTTTAATGCTTCTAAAACCAAGCTTCTCTCTTTACATCATCAACATTCTGATCCACATCTGGCATCAATTGAAATGAATGGCTCTCGTTTTCAGGAGGCCTCAAGTTTTGACAAGCTTCTGGGCTTGACCATTACTCTTGATCTTAAAATGAACACGTACATCAAATCTGTTGCCAAGGCCGCTGGAAAAATGGTGGGATCTTTCTATCGATCCGGTAGATATCTCACTGCTGATGCTATTCTCTATCTATATAAGAGCCAGGTACGTCCAAGGATGGAATACTGTTGCCACATCTGGGCAGGAGCTGCTAGAAAGGACTTGTCCTGTCTTGATAGAGTTCAAAATAAACTTTGTAGCCTCGTAGGAGATGTCCTTTTCTCTTCCCTGCAACCTCTATCTCACAGAAGAGATGTTGTGAGTTTGTCTCTGATGTATCGTTATTTTCATGGAAAGTGTTCGACTGAGCTTCAGTCTATGGTCCCCCCTCGCCAAACTTTCACAAGAAACACTCGTCTAGCTGTACACACTATCAATAATTCCCCCCACTCTTTATCTGTGCCTAAACCTAAACGTAGATTCCATGAACAAAGCTTCTTTCTTAGAACTGCACGCCTGTGGAATTGTCTTCCGTTTTCCTGCTTTCCGGCTGACTACAATATGGTTGTGTTCAAGTCTAATGTAAACAAGTTCTTGATGAGCCGTTCCATATAAGTTATCAAATTTACAGAATTTTCATTACTAACGATTACTATATTGTCCAATTTCTACTGTACACTCTTTAACCCTTATCCTTGATAATGTGGTGATGTCTGTGTAAAAAAAAACAACAAAAAAAAAACACATACTATACTTTGATACTTAACCGTAATAATAGAAAGTGTATTTTAGTTTGAGTTCCACGTCTGACACAACAGCAATATCAGATGAAATTTAAAGAATTACAAGAAAACAAGCAATAGAGCTCTTGTGTTCTCTGGAATTAATAAGAAATGTTTTGATTAAAAAAAAGAAAAGCAAAAAAAAAAAAATGGAATAAATTTTTTAATAACATTTTTGCATCTTAATGTGTTCTAAAACCAGTTTTGTCTGTTTATTCAAAGTTTTTAAAGAATTACTTTTTTTGCATTGCATCTTCAGCGATCTTTTAGAAAAGGTGTGAAAAGTGACAACACATAAACAAACATGAAATTCCTACCGCATATTATTATTATTATTATTGTATTATTATTGTTATTGTTGTTATATTGTTGTTGTTGCTGTTGTTGTTATATTGTTGTTGTTGTTGCTGTTGTTATATTGTTGTTGTTGCTGTTGTTGTTATATTGTTGTTGTTCTTATATTGTTGTTGTTGTTGTTATCATCATCATTATTGTTGTTATTATTGTTATTATTATATTATTGCTGTTGTTTTTATTATTATTATCATTATTGTTGTTGTTATTATTATTATCATTATTGTTGCTGTTGTTGTTATATTGTTGTTGTTGCTATTATCATCGTCATTATTTTTGTTGTTGTTGTTGTTATTATTATCATAATTATATTATTGTTGCTGTTATTATTATTATTATTATTATTATTATTATATTATTATTATTGCTGTTTTTATTATTATTATTATTGTTATCATTATTGTTGTTGTTATTATTATTATTATTATCATTATTGTTGTTGTTATTATTATTATTATTATCATTATTGTTGTTATTATTATATTATTGTTGTTGCTGTTATTATTGTTATCATTATTGTTGTTGTTATTATTATACTTATATTATTGTCGTTGTTATTATTATTATTATATTGTTGTTGCTGTTATTATTATTATAATCATATTGTTGTTGTTGTTATTATTATATTATTGTTGTTGTTGCTGTTATTATTGTTATAATTATATTGTTGTTGCTGTTATTATTATTATAATTATATTGTTGTTGTTGCTGTTATTATTATTATAATTATATTGTTGTTGTTGCTGTTATTATTATTATTATTATTATTATTATTATTATTATGTAAATTGTTCTAGTTGTTGTTCATCTGTATAAGAGGTTGTTAATTATCTAATTATGTACTTGTTATTGCTAACAAATGTGTAGTTAAAAATTTTCTCAGCTTTTGTTTGTAATTTAGGTTGACACATGTTTGCTTCCAGGTACAGTATTTATTTGCTCGCCACTGCAACAAGATGTGACACAAGGTCGGAAGATGGAAAAAAAAACTTGCTACTTGGATGTAAGTGGTTGCTCTTTAGAAACATGTCTACAGAGGACTATTTGAGAAGTGAAGCAGTGAGCTGTCTGTTCACATTACATTTAAACTTTTGCATGTCAGTACAACCAGGGAAACAAGAAATGGTTGAGTGAATTCCAAAATCTAGCATTCCAAAGGAACAAACCATTAAAGTAGAAAGCTTTCCAGCATCTAGATACATCGACAGTGAATAGGTAGAATTTTGCTGCTTGACAGATTAGCTGGAGGTATGTATGTTGAGGAGGATTCATTTTGGTTAAATACAAATATAGGAGAAAATAAACACAAGTTAGCATCCACCAGTAGAGTTGCCTTAAGCAACTGCCAAAAATCACCACCCCTTCCTGAAGGAGAATATACTGAATGGGAGAGTACATTTTCTAAGATCAAGCCAGACTATTCCTCATCCCAACAAAGAAGGTTCCAATGGCTCAGATCAGCTGCTAAGTTGCCAGAATGATAGCATGGCAAACCTCAGCTTGCATAACAATTGGCAAACGATTTGGCAGCCTTAGTTACATCATTCTTTTTTTTTTTTTTTTAGAAAAGAATCACCACTTATCAAAGCCCGGAGGCCACTCAATGATAAGAGTTAACGAGGTACAGTAGTCAATAGGAAAATATCATAGTAATCGTTAGTAGTGGAAATTTGGTAAATTGGATTACTAAAGGGGACGGCTCATCAAGAATTTGTTCATATTGGACTTGAAGATGACCATATTGTAATCAGTTGGAAAGCAGGTAAACAGAAGAGAGTTCCACAGACGTGCAGTTTTAAGAAAGAATCTTTGTTCATGGAATTTACGTTTAGGTTTAGATGAACATGTGTTTCCGTTGTTGAAAAGATCCCAATGTATTTTTATTTTTTATTAACACAGAAAATTATGTTCTGTTATTCTATCAATAGATTATAATATGTTAACAGCAAGTGATAGTGAATAAGTCAGTGGTTCTCAACCTTTGATGAGCTGTGGCCCCCCTTACCGAGTATCTCAACACTTGTGAGTCCCCTGCACTTAAAAAAATAAAAATAAAGCTTTTGTTTTATATTTTTTCTCATTTAGTTACTCTAAAACTATAAATCTATTATATAAAGAAGAGATGTCTGTTAGATGTCATTATATAAAGAAGAGATGTCTGTTAGATGTCTGTTATATAAAGAAGAGATGTATGTATGTATGCTTGCATTTCTCGCTAAAACTTTTGATATCCAAAGCGGACAAGGCTGATTCTGGTACTGTCTTAAAGGACACATAATATGTGAAATTTAGAACAAAATATCCATTTTTTCTACCATAACAACCACAGAATATGATGGTGGGGGTCATGTAAAATCGTCTCTTTCTAAACAATTTTATCATCTGCATATGCGTGAACTGCTTCACCTCTCGGATATGCTAAGCAGATAAATTTGAAACATCATGGTATGACTGTTGCCGTAGCCGAATGGGCAAGAGAGTTGTTTCATAACCATTAGTTTTTGCGTTCACACCCGGCGGATATTTTGTTTATTATTTTTAACCTATTTTTTAAACCATTTATTTTGGTAAGCTTTTGCATTTAACTGGGGTTAAAAGATTTGTTTTATATTTTTTGGTTTTATACTTTGAATTATTTACTTGGCTCAAAACAGATCATTAGAGGGAATTTTTTTATCGGCCTTTAATTAAATTAAAACAAAGGTCATTTTTTTTATTTTACTTTTTTTTTTTTATCGGCGCTTGATTTAGCTGAGAGCTGATTTATTACTTACATAAATCACAAATATTTTTTAACATGGTATCTGCTTAAAACTTTTTTTTCTCATTCCCATGCCCCTATTCCGAATTCGTAGCAGTGGGCCAAGATCAGTGGATTTTTTTTTTTCAAACTGAATTATTGCACAGTAAAATTAATTAAATTAAAACAAAACTGATTTAGTAAGTGTAGTCAAATGCAAATTCATTACCTTTTTTTTATATGGCCCAGGCAACGCTGGATACCCCTGCTAGTTAAATATAAGTGAACATTTTGCTGAAAATGACACGCTTGCTTTTGAGCTCATGTGACATTGTGACAAGGCCTCTTATGTCCGGCTCCATCATGGACTCAGCAAGGCAAGTATTGTTTGTAACATCGAGGCGGTTTCTGAATTTTGTTTTAATGGTCACCAGGTCAGAAAATGCACATTTGCAAAGATATGTTGTAAGGAATTTTATAAGCATTACAGATGATGCCTTCTTGCTAAGTAGAGAGATACGCATCCTGAACAGACAAGCAGAAGTTGTTTTTATCACTGAAGTAAGCTTCATTGCCTTTTAAACTTTCTCAGCTCTTCTGCTTCATTTTCAGTAGGTTCAATTTTAGTGTCTATGTGGAGAGGTCTTTTTTTGTTACTGAAGACCAACTGCATTGGTTTTGAATCCTTGAACTCTGTCAGATCTTCTGCTTTATTAGGTTCAATTTCAGTGCTGAAAGGGTCTCTGTGTCATGGAACATATAGTGGTGCTTAATCGAAATAAGATTTAAACTCAGCAGAAAGAATTTCAAGATGCCCAATGATTCAACTTTTGATGTCGATATGAAGTTCAATTTGAAAATGCTTGTCCGAGAAAGAAAATGAGGCTGTGAACCTAACCTTGATTTGTGCCTTCCAGATTTCAATTCGAGCAGACAGTCTGATAAGCTTGTCTTGAACATCACAGATTATCATATCACGACCTTGCAAAGATTGGTTTATTTTGTTAAGTCCACCAAAATTATCGGCCAGGTAGATGAGGATGAGTATCATGACAAGTTCTTCATTGTCGAAGTGGACATGGATGATATTTTTGTCCTTTCGTAGAATGATTTCCATTTCCATATAGAGTTCATATATTTGAGAGAGGTATTTCTCTCTCGATAGCCAACAAACTTTGGGATAGAACAGAACTCCCCTATGTTGGCAAGAAGGTGGAAGAGCCAATGATTTTGGGCCTTTGAACAAATAAAGTTGATCATTTTGACAGCAACGTCCATGACTTTTAACAAACGTGGCAGTAAAGTTTTCAACGCAAGACCATATCGGTGAAGTGAACAGTGGGAAGACATCATGTGTGGCCATTTATTCTTGACAAGCATAAGGAACCCTCCTCTGACACCAATCATCACTGGAGCACCATCAGTACAAATGTGTTTTATATTCTACCAGCCAAGTTTATTAACTTAAAAAAAAGAATCCACAAAGGCTTTGACATCTGTCACTGTTGTTGTGGTTGGCAGGGTATTGTAATGATTTCAAAAGTTTTAAAAAAATATGACTTTGGTGCCATCAGCTGGAATCAAAACCAAAACATTCAGTGTTCCAGCCTTAATAGTTATTTAGTGTTCCACTCTTCGCTACCGTTTGAACTATCGTCAGATTGATAAAAAAAGGGTCAAAGTTAAGCGACTTCAAGCTAAAAATGTAAATGCATGCATGCTCAGAAATAATTCAATTTACTCCTGCAAGAGCCAACTGTTTTTTTCAATTTTGTCCTCTTAGCAGCTATTATTACAGGTTCAAAACAAAATTGAAAGTATTCTCGAGGTCCAAATACCCTATGTATCAAATTTCAAGTCTGTAGACCAAATATTTAGAGATGAGTTCAGTAGAGACGTGTTACACACACCAAGGCTACTTATACTCACATATATATATCTTCTATCTATCTTCTTCTTCTATACTCTTATAAATTTGGGGTTTTAGTTTATTGATATTCACATTAAAAACCCTTTTTTCTATTTATTTT